>NW_026874318.1:0-16180 GCF_032173495.1 Musca vetustissima
CACGTTGTACAGAGCTGGCGCAGATTTCTCTTTGGCGTGTCTACTTAAGAAGTGCAAAGCCGATATTATTGCCTTACAGGAAATGCGATGAAAAGGGACCTGATAATTACGCCCTGTATTAGAGCTGCCATGAAACGAGACATGACTTTGGCTGCGGATTTATGGTTCACAGGAGAATAAAAGAGCTCGTCCCAGATTTATTCCAGTAATGTAGCGAATAGCTAGAATCCGTATAAAAGCGAAGATCTTCTACATCAGTCTCATTTGCGCCCATGCTCCGAACAGATCAAAGACATATTTTACGAGCGCCTAGAAACAGCATATGACCGTTGCCCTGGCCATGACAATAAAATTCTGCTAAGAGATGTTAAAGCAAAAATTGGAAGGGAAAATATTTTTGGTCCCAACGTCGCAAAATTCAGCCTCCATGTCGAATCTTTCTGACAACGGCATGAGGTTGATTGACTTCACGGCAGCAAAAAATATGGTAGTTAGCAGCACCAGATACAAGCATCTCGATATACACAAGGTCACCTGGATTTCTTCTGACCAAACAACGAGAAATCAAATTGAGCATGTTGTGGTAGACAGAAGGTACTCATCCAATGTTTGAGACGTTAGATCGATCCGAGGAGCGAATATCGATTCGGACCATTAGAGTATTAAGTAATTGGCTGAAGAACAATAAAACACCAAGTGCCGATGGATTACCAGCCGAACTATTCAAGACTGGTCAGATGCTGGTCAGGAGCATGTACCAGCTGATTTGTACTATTTGAATAGAGGAATGCAGGCCCAATGATTGGAACCTCAGCACAAAACAGGCGATGAGGCGATATGTGACAACTATAGAGGAATAAGCTTCCTTCCTATCGCATATAAAGTGCTATCCAGCATGCTATGTGAACGACTGAAACCAATGGTCAATGACATTATTGGACCATACCATTGCGGCTTCAGGCCAGGCAAATCCACCATTGACCAGATTTTCACTCTGCGCCAGATCCTGGAAAAAAACCCACGAAAAACACATCGACACATACCTCCTATTCGTCGACTATAATGCCGCATTCCATGCCTGCCATGTCTGCGTTTGACATTCCTGCAACATTCATACGGCTATACAGGATAACTTTAACTGGTACAAGGTCAGCAGTTAAAGTCGGAAAGGACCTCTCGGAGCCCTTTAATACCGAACGAGTATTCAGACAAGGTGACAGTTTGTCATGTGACCTTTTTAACTTCCTGTTGGAAAAGGTCATACGAGATGCAAATGTGAATATAAATGGCACTCTGTACACCAAACAGCATACGTTACTCGCCAACGACATCGACATAATAGGTCGAATATTGCGAGCGGTAACAGCCACTCTGAACGAATAGAGAAGGAGTCTGCCAAAGTGCGACTGACAGTAAATGGCGAGAAGACCATGTTGACATCAGTTTTGAAATTCGGAAAAGGATAGTGTTGGCCAACAGATGCTACTATGGTCTAAGTAAGCAGTTTAGAAGGAATGCCACCTTCCGCTAGACCAAACTCGCACTTTGCAAGTCGCTGATACTACCCGTGCTGTTATATGGATCTGAAGAAGCATGGGTACTTACGCAAGCAGATTGAGTGAAAAATTATCCGAAAAATATATGGGCCGATCTGTGTTAACGGTGAATATCGCCGTCGAATGAACCATGAGTTGTACCAGCTATTCTCGGACATCGGCATTGTCAGACGCATCGAGCTGTAGCGACTACGTTGACCAGGTCATATTGTGAGAATGGATGAAGATGCCCCAGCTCAAAAGGCATATAAAAGCGAGCCAAGTGATGGTTCACGCAGAAGGGGAAGGCAACGAATCCGATGGAAAGATCTCGGAACATGGAGAATTGGAAGATCTGCGCACAAGACCGACGCGCCTGGAAATCTTTTTTAAGCTCGGCTTATGAAACAACCGTTGTGTTACAAGTCAGCTAAGTAAGTAAGTAATAATAAGGGCCGCCATAAAAGCCGATGGTCGCTCTCCTCTCGCATTAATCGACCGTGGCATCAGCATAAATGCCGAATATTATGGCGAAAATATTACGGAGGGTGTATTAAAGCCTTGGGCACGCAAACATTTTTGCCGCAGACCTTGGACCAACCAAGTATGGTTACAAAATGAGGTTTCTCGCTGCATTTCCAGCACACAATGGCCACCAAAATCTTCGGATACCAATTCATTGGACTATTGTGTCTGGAGTATTTTTGGAAAGCAAGGTTGGCACTAGCTCAAAAGGCATATAAAAACGAGCCTACTGATGGTTCCCGTAGAATGGGAAGGCCACGAATTAAATGGAAAGACCAAGTAGAAAACAACATCTTGGAACGTGGTCTTCTAAATTGGTCGACTTGCGCACAAGACCGACGCGCTTGGAAATCTTTTTTAAGCTCGGCTTATGGAACAACCGTTCTGTAACAAGCCAACTGAGTAAGTAAGGTTGGCACTAAAAATACCAAAGTTTCGATCACCTCAAGCATGCGCTTCGCCGGGAATGGACCAAACTACTGCAGAGCAACATTCGGGCAGCGTGTGACGGTTTCATTGACCGTTTGAAGGCCATAATTCGTACCAAAGGTAACCAATTCATACAATCTAAACGTATTCTAATATTTGATGCTATTTCCGATTTTTTTTTTTTTTTTGGCTTTCATTCAATAAAATTTAAAATAAAAATGTAAAAATTATGGCGTTAGACTTTGTTGCAGTTTTTTATATCACCCTGTATATCAGTTGATATTCTTTAAATCATCAGGTGATTGAAAATATTTACACATTTTGTGTCATAAATATCAAATGTCCATGAGTCAACATTTTCGTGATTTTTGTGATTTTTGCAATTTACGTACCTTACTAATAATTATCAATTAAAAAGTGAAAATAAATTTCTATCATAAGATTTATTATAAAATTTAATCAAATGTACGAAATTAGAGAAAAACAACAAATATCATTTTATCTCGTATTCATTTATATAAACTCCTTTTTATAAAATTGGCATTACTTTTACTATCTACCCCTGATATGACCTTACAATGATAGTAAATGAATAACAAACACGCGATTATGAATGAATAAATGTATGAATGATGAAATGACTCGATTTTTTGGCTCATTTATTTTGTTACTTCAATGTTTTTATTGTATTAAATGATCTAGTTAACGAAGTACACGACGACGAACAAAACAAAATTAAATCACATTATACACCTTTTCAAATATACCATTATAAAAACGGCCATAACGAATCAAAAACAATTTTTGCAAATACGAAAAAATAAGGGGAGTTTTATCCAAAAAATATGTGCATAAAAATTTTTAACATTAATTCTAAAGAGATTCGTTATTACTTTTTCGGATAATTGTAATATGAAGTTGCCAAACCTTGATTTTATTGAAAATAATATGGAATGGATAGGTAAAATCTTAAAAAAACTGTTTGTAAGAAATCTGAAAATACTCTCAGTTGAAAAATTGTTTTTTAAGAAAGTTTTTATATATGTTATTTCAATGAAATATACTAAATACACTAAATTCAATATATAATATCATATGTCTGTGTAATTACAATACTACATTTGTATTAACCAATTAGTCTATTGCAACCGGGAGAGTTAGTGCGACATCTTCCCCTGACACCTTGCCAACCTAGAAAAACAATAAATATTTGTTAGTCACAGGGTATTAACATATATCAAACATGATTATAACTTACGTTCTCGATTCACACAACGTCGTACATTTAGGGTGCAAATATTGGGAAAAGTACAACGCATTACACTTCCTCGACGTCTCAGTGTACCACAAACAGGATTAAAATCCTGGGGACAAACATTTATACAGCGTTCCGCCTGAATACCAACAAGGCAAATAATGAAACAAGTTAATATTAAAAATGCTGAATGTGAAAACATTTGAGACGGTTAAAAATTGTATAAAATACTTTCATCAGAAAGCGGGTTTATTTATAAGAACCGTATATAATAAATTACGGAAACTCAATAATGAATTCATTACTACTTATTTCCAGATTGATTTCCCTTTGAAGAACAATTAAAAAATATATGTCAACACTTGGGTAAACAACCAATCTTCAAAAAGATTCGTTATTATTTTATCTGATAATGGCAATGCGAAGTTACCAAACCTTGATTTTATTGAAAAATATATGGGAAATCTTAAAGGAGGTAGACTTATCTTTAAAACAGTGAAATAGAGGGGGGGGGGGGCTCCATATAAAAGGTTTTCAAATAGAACGTTATATATTATATATTCATCCATTTTTATACCCTTCACCACACTGTGGTACAGGACATAATAGTCTTTGTGCATATTATTGTAACAGACAAAAGAAACGAGATAGACCCACGGTTCTTTTGGGGATATGCATGGAATCACTTTCTCAATCGATTTATGTTTGTCCGTCTGTTTATGTTAAATTGTAAACAAAGTAAGGTCGCAATTTATCATCCGATTTGGATGAAATTTGTCATAGCTATTTATTTGGTCTAAGGACGAACACTATTGAAATTGGGAAAAATCGGTTTAGATTTAGAAATAGCTTCCATATATAGCTTCCAAATAGCATAGCGTACTGAATTAGGCCTAGAATGGTATACGTGAAGTTTCGTGAAAATCGGTTCAGATTTGTATATAGCTCCCATATATATTTACTTCGGATTTAATGTAAATAGAGTACTAAAGTCCCTATATATCATTCGATTTGCGCGAAATTTGGTATAGCCTACTGAATTAAATCTAGAATGATGTGTGTTAGGTATCATGAAAATCGGTTCAGATTCAGATATAGCTCCCATATATATTTTCGTCCGATTTAATGTAAATAGTGAACTAAAGCCCCTATATATCTTTCGATTTGCACCAATTTTGGTACAGCGTATTGAGTTAAGTCTGGAATGATGTGTGTTAAGTTTCGTGAAAATCGGTTCAGATGTAGATATAGCTCCCATATATATTTTCGTCCGATTTAAGGTAAATGGTGCACCAAAGCCCCTATATATTTTTCGATTTGCACGAAATTCGGCACAACGTATTGAATTAAGTCTGGAATGATGTGTGTTAAGTTTTGTGAAAATCGGTTCAGATTTAGATATAGTTCCCATATATATTTTCGTCCGATTTAAGGTTAATGGTACACCAAAGTCCGTATATATCTTTCGATTTTCAGGAAATTTGGCATAGCGTACTAACTTAAGTGCAGGATATGTGTGTTAATATCCTGCACAAAAATTTTTTGCGTCCGAGTTTAGGTAAATGGTGCACCAAATGCCTAATGTTTGTCCGATTGACACGAAATTTTGCACAATTGAGACTAGAATGATTGCGTTCTTTTTTGTGTAATGGGTGCAGACATAGACATATGTATTTCGAACGGGTGTCTGATAGATATTACCGATTAGTGTGTATATAGTCTGCTATAAATTGATTTACATAAATTTGTCCCATTTAAATTCAGCATAGGTTGCAGAAAGGCATGTGTATGGATGGATGTTAGTCGGTTCATTTATTTATAAAGATCAAATCATTTTTTATGGAATTTTAAAAGAAAATTGAGAATTCCCTTATATAAAATATACCCTAAGTGGTGAAGGGTATCATATAGTCGGCCCAGTCCGACTTTACTACTTTCCTTAATGGAATTATTTTCAATTTATGTGGCAGTACTTCCTGAATATAAAATCTGTTGTTCTTCAAAAAATAACGCAGATGTTTCTGTTTTTCTAGAATGTGTCACTGAGCTCACAATTCAAATTTAACGTATCACTTAAATTGCCAAATAATAACAAAATATATTTTTATTTATTTCTTAAATATTATATACGAAATGTATTGTTATTTTTATTATGTCAGAATGTATTGAATGAAATTCAATACACATTTATAATATTTATACAGATTCTTTGAATGATTCTTTTATAAACTTCCTTCAATGTTGCTCTTATTGAAAATTTAATTTCATTCGAAAATGTTATCACCTGGCGTCTACATTTTATTTTTTAGCTTGCTGATTATCAGCTCCATCGAATGCAGCCGATGTCAAATTTCATGTCCTGACAATTATAATCCTGTGTGTGGATCCTTGAGACTCGCAAATGGAACCTCAATTTATTGCACTTTTGCAAATGCCTGCAAATTAAGCCGCAGACGTTGTACCCATAATGAAAGTAAGTAATATAATCTATGAAATGCTTAGAAGATAAAAATTAATTTTTTAATAGGGTGGGATGGAGCTAGAGGTCGCTGTTTCTATAATTCTTACGAATGCAGTTCAATTGTTAATTAATAACAACAAATAAAAAGATTAATAACAATATAAAAAAGTACACACACATTTTTCACACATTTTTCAGAAGTTATATTCATGGTTCTGTACGTGAAATGCCCTGACAATATTTGCTTTAATCTGAAAACTTAGATTCTAATCTATAACCTCAACTATTGGTTAATATTTACAAAAAAATTATTTTTACGCAAAATTAATTTTAAAATAAAAAATATTCTATGGCAAACTAAATTAGTTCATTTTTTGATTGGTCAAAACTAAAGCAACTTTTTGAATTTTTCTTAAAGCAAATTTTGTTAGTAACCTGCGGCAACACACGTACGAGGCCCTGAATCAATAAAATGCTCAGTTTGATTCTTGGATATACTATTTCTCGCATCCTGAACCTTTGGACCTTCTTTATTTGAAACACCCTTTGATTACTTGGTGTACAATTAACATGAATAGGTCGAAATATAAATCTGAACAGATTTCAAGAAAACTTGCCCGAGATTAATTTATATTTCAGTACACCAAGAAAACTTGACACGCGTAAGGTTATACTAACTTAAGTATATTATAAAAAATTGTGTATCAATCGGCCAAACGTTGGGTCTTTAGTGCACAATTTCCATTAAAACGGACGAAAATATATATGGCAGCTATATCTAAACCTGCACCGACCTTCACGAAAACCTGAACATATTTTCAAGACTCAATTCAGTATACTTACCACTTATTCTAAACTTATTCTTACCATCATTCTAAGCTCAATTCAGTACGCTATGCCAAATTTCATGCAAATCGCTATGCCAAATTTCATGCAAATGGTGCACCATTTATATAAAATCGGGCGAAAATATATATGGGAGCTATATCTACATCTGAACAGATTTTCACGAAACTTAGACAGATCATTCAAGACTCAATTCAGTACGATGTGCCAAATTTCGTGCAAATCGAAAGATATATAGGGACTTTGGTGCACCATTAAATAAAATCGGACAAAAATATATATGGGAGTTATATCTAAATCTGAACCGATTTTCACGAAACTTAGCACAATCTACCTACCCTCAATTGAGTACACTTTGCCAAATTTCATGCAAATCGTAAGATATACCCTATATATTCCTTTAGTGCATCATTTACATAAAATCGGACGAAAATATATACGGGAGCTATAACTAAATCTGAACCGATTTTCACCAACTTCAATAGGGTTCGTTCTTGAGTCAAATAAATGAGCCGCACCAAATTTCAGCCAATTCGGATTATAAATGCGTGTTACAAACATACGTACAATGACATGATACCCTGTACCACAGAAGGGTATAATGAAGAATCCGTTTTGATCCATTGATTGTTCAACGTAAAATTTTTGTTAAATCTAGAGCAAATCCAAATATAGGGTCTAAAGGCAGGGCAACTTCTTCCGGAACTTTCTCAAAGATGGTTGAGTTTTTGATAAAAAAATGTGAACCTCGGCAAGCACTCTACACGTCTTGACTTTGGTATTACATTATGTATGAATACATAAACATTCAATTATATATACTCTTCCTTTAGGCTTTCATTTTTACCGTTATTTGTAAGAAATCTGAAAATACTCTCAGTTAAAAGTTTGCTTTTATTTAAGAAAGATTTTATATATTTTATTTACATAAGCTATTTTACTAAATACATGCATTTCATTATATTCAGTATAATACCTTTTGCTTCTGTAACTACAATTCTGTAGGGGAGACTGGGGCACCTTCGGCACTTTTATTTTAGAGCTCTATATCTCAGTACTTATTCAACATATATAACAACTTTATGGCTGATTATTGTCCTCTGACACTTAATTATAAAAAAGAGTACCAAAAAGATATAAAAAATAGTTTTATTTAAAAAATTTTACAGTTTTGTAAACAAAAGTCAAATTCGCCGAATGTGCCCCAACCCGGGGTAGCTTCGGCATTTGATGGGGCACATTCGGCACCATAGTCATAGCCGGGTAATTGTCATCGCTATCAGTCTGGTTGAAATTCTGATCCTCTAAAGGCTCTATTTGGTTTTAATACGCCACACAATGTTTGACTTTTAGGGCTACATTTTCTAGCGGCGGACGTTTACATCTCAAGGTCAATACAAGCATGTTTGATCTTATATATGCAATTTCGAGCCATATTAAAGGATTAGTTTTAAAGACAAACTAAAGAATATTTTTAGGAACTAATATTGCACAATCTGTATATGGCCGAATGTGCCCCACTTTAAAATGCCGAATGTACCCCGAATGTACTTTTTATAGTTTTTTTTTTTAATTTTTTCGATCATATTCGTAAAAATATTATATTTTTAAATATTTTTAAATTAATACACATCGTAGTTAACCACTTTTTAATAATACTGTCTTAAAAATTTTATCACGAAATACTTACGAAATGGAATTGAAATATTACAGAAACATCTATAAAAATACAAAAACCTATGTATCTAAATAAGCTTATTAGCTAGAAATTTCAAACTTTGTGTCAGTTATTTATTTCGATATTCGATACCAATGTATCGAAACTAGTGATGTACGGTGAGAGCTTCACATCGAAAACGCGATTGCCGAAGGTGCCCCGATGCCGAAGGTGCCCCAGTCTCCCCTATTTGTTTTAACCAGTTATTCTATTGCAACCGGGAGAGTTAGTGCGGCATCTTCCTCTGACACTTTGCCAAGCTGAAAAAGAGAAACACAAATATATATTTACCATACAATTTATTGATCAAACATTATTACAACTTACGTTCTCGATTCACACAACGTCGTACATTTAAGTTGCAAATATTGGGAAATGTACAACGCATTACACTTCCACGACGTCTCAGTGTACCACAAACAGGATTAAAATCCTGTGGACAAACAGTTTGACAGCGTTGAGCCTGAATGCCAACAAGGCAAACAATTAAACAAGTCAATGTGAAAAATATTGAATGTGAAAACATTTTCAGCAAAGTCGGAAACGTTTAAATGGTGTATGAAGTAGTTTTATGAAAGAATACCTTTATTTATAAGAATTGCATTTAAAAGAGTGTTGTAATTTTATTTCATACTTCCTGATTAATTTTTCTTCTGTTATTCAGAACAGAAGGTTATTCAGCCATTATTGGAACAATGTATGTCAAACTTGTGTAAACAAGCATTACCGAGAACGTTATTGAACAATATAAAGGCATTATTTCGGCCATGAATGTATACATACTGTGGCATCACTTTTTCAAATTAATAGCGTAATAAAAATGACATCAAAGTGAGTGGATAATCACTTTACATGTATACCTATAAGACTAATGTGGCTTTTCGAAGTATTGGTTTTAGACCCTATGTTTCTTTGGACCAAGCACATTTCAGAGAACTTGGAGTGGTTTTAAAAATGTCTGTCCTTTCGTCTGTCTGTCAGTCTGTCAGATTATGACCCTTTCCGAAAATTTTAACTTTTGAACCATATTTTCCACCAAGACTGCTGGAGGATGAAAAACATTTTTACAGAAAATTTTATTATAAGTCCAAGTCTTAACATAGTCACATCTTCTCACAGAAGAGGCTATAAATTGACATTTCGGTTTCATGGACGTTGAGAAATATTTTCGTAAAACTATTTCTATTAAAAGTTCCCGGCGCATATACGGCAAAAATGTGTCTCGTCAAAATATAGGTTTTAGCACACATGTTTCCTTGGACCAAATCCGTTTCAGACAATTTGAAGTCGATTTGAAAGTTTTGAAAATTTATTAATCCAATATTAGGATAATAAAATCGTAATAGTTTTCCAAACCAACATTAAATTCTAAGATGGGGTCTATATGGCAACCTCATCTGGAACCTTTCCAAAGATTGTCAACTGTTTGAACAATGTTAGGATAAGGGTATATATCTGTCAGCAACACCGACTGACAGTTTTTTACTTGTTTCTTTAGAATTATATTCTACTTCATGTAACACAAATCCGATTTTACTTACTTACATAACTGACTTGTGACAGAACTTTCGTTCCATAAGCCGAGCTTAAACAAGATTTCCAGGAGCGTCGGTAATTTTGTTTCCACTTGATCTTTCTTACCTCTAACTATGTCGATGTCCGAGCATATATGGTATAGCTCATGGTTTTTTCGACGGCGATATTCACCGTCAACGCAGAACTTCCGGGGAATTTTTCTCTCAAACATCGTATTTCCTGTAAGGTAGTAATATCGGATTTGTACTTCTTGGGTACATCCGCACAAAGCGAAAACTGCGCCTGTTCTGTACAACGTGCGCAAATTGTGGTGCTTTATACGTTTGCGGGGTCGTCAACATTCGGGGGTTTGGTTTTCCTTTTCTTTGCTTTTTCGTAGTAGGGGGGTTTTCCGAGTGTGGGCAACTAACACGACGTCTCAACCCATTTTTTTATGGTTGTTATTTCAACGCGTGATGAAGTTAGCTACCCCAGGTGACACCGCGGGGAGGTCAGTGTCCACAATTGAGATGAAAGAAGGATCAAGATAAGCCTGGACTTTGCCATGTTAAAGCCAATCAGAGCCGTTATTTGGTATCTATCATACCCTACGCCACCCGCCAGACAGATAACAGGTCTTTTTATACCTCTGCCTTATGGCTAATGAGGGTATCTAGAACTTTGATACGGCAAGTGTGCCTCATAGAAATATTGATTTTAGACCCCATGCTTCTTTGGACCAAATCCTTTCAAACAATTTGGGATGGGGAATATCGGACCACGCATCAGTTTCGGTATGTTCAAGGTCCTAGCCCAATCTTCCAACCTGAGTGTGTGTAATTTTTCATTTCATTTTCTTGATATAAAATTTATGGGCGCTATAAAAGTCTTGGTCGATTTTAGGTATTTTCAATGCCCACTTCGGAGTGAAGGTTATAAAGAGTTCGGGTCGACGAAGTTTTTATTTGTAATTATACCCATCACCACTCTGTGGTATTTTCAATGCCCACTTCGGAGTGAAGAAAGAGTTCGGGTCGACGAAGTTTTTATTTGTAATTATACCCATCACCACTCTGTGGTACAGGGTATTATGTCTTTGTGCATATTGTTTGTAACCGGCAAAACGAATCGAGATAGAGTCATGGTTCCTTTTGAGAATATGCATAGAATCACATTCTGAGTCAATTTATGTCCGTCTGTCTACCTGTCTCTCTGTCCATGTAGAATGTGGGTAAAGGACAACACCTATTGAAATTGTACAAAATCGGTTCTAATTTAGATATAGCTCCCATATATAGTTTCGTTCGATTTTATGTAAATCGTGCAGCAAACTCCCATGGATTGTCCGATTGATACAAAATTTTCCACAGCGTACCGAATTAGGTCCATATTGATGTATGCGATGTTTTGTGGAAATGGGCTCAAAATTAGATATAGCTCCCATATATAGTTTCGTCCGATTTTTGGTAAATGGTGCACCAAACTCCCATTTTTGTCCGATCAAGAGAAAATTTTGCACAGCGTACTGACATATGTCCAGTTTGATGTCCGTAAAGTTTTGTGGAATCAGTTGGCAGAGGTGAGTTTAGAGGTATGCGTATTAAAGTTTATATATTTTCGTCTGATTTTATGTAAATGGTGCACCGAGGAGCCTACATCTGTACCATATACACGAGATAAAAGAATCCGATTGGCATGCAGTTTTTCATAGATTTGAATGTTTTTTTTTTTTTTTTGTATATGAATGGGGTTTTAATTGGTTCAAACAACTATGTAGATCACATATTTAGTTTCGCCTCTAAAGATTATATGTATGTTCTATCTGCAGGATGTTATATATATTGACATCTCTTGTATATAACCAAAGTGATGAAGGGTATCATATAGTCGGCCCCGTCCGAACGATTTATTGTATTTTTATCAGTAGTTTATTTTAATTTGCTACACATTGTAATTATTTTTTATTCAATGTGTAACAATTTTTGTTATAAATATGTCCAAGATAATTATCTAGATTAGGTGATTTACGTTTATATTGGTCCATTAAGATTGAGTTGCGCGCATGCACTTCAAATGATTGAATGGAATGCACTTGAGTGTGTGTGTGTTTGGTGTGTGAGTGTGCGCGACCCATATTCACACCTCCATTACTATTCAACAACTGTTTCTCTTCGCATGTTTTAAAGACTCCCACTTAATTAAAATCCAACAGCAACAAGCTATCGTTTAATAGCTTCAAACAGCAAAGCGCTTAGCAAAGCCGCTGTAGTTGCTACCAGCAGCTGTACGCACACACACATAATCCCATAAAAACCGCTAAACCATAAATAAAATTAAGTCAAAAAATTGTCACACAGATGAAAAGTCATTGATCATTCATTACCCCCCACCCCTGCCATAGTTCAACGAGGTAGGTAGTTTGTTGGAAAAAATTAGTGAATTCACACAATAGCTGAGCGGTGATGGTGATGATGTGACTAAGGGGTGGTGATGAATACTAAATCGATTAAGTGTTAAATTAAAATTTAGAAATGTAACCACAAAATTAATTTAAGGTGAGGTAATATCGCAGCAAGACATCATCAGCACTTGAAGTTGCACTTTTGAGGATTATGACAAATCTTAATCGTTCATAACCACAACGTTTATCACGATATATCGGTTATAACGACTGTATCCAAAGGTCCCGAGAAAAATGCTGCTCTTTATTTGACATCATTAATAACGACATACCACTTATAGCGACCTATTGCTTACGACTTTGTATGCGATTTCGACTGTAATTGACCTAATATTTTTCTAATTCCGCGCATTTCAAAAGAATTTAGGAATCTATTTTCTAAATTTCGCACATTTTATTAAAAATGTAGGTACCTTTAAGGATTCTGGTATTTTTGCAAAATTTTTGTATTCCCCATAGACGGATTTTCATCCTTCTAATCCACTGTGCATTAGATCATTTTTATTTGATGGTGTCATTTTAACTACCCCCGTTTTCGTAAACAAAAAAAAAAAAACAATGCCACAAAATATATTGGGACATTTAAGTAACCCACAACGCAACGAAGTCACGTAATTTTCTCTTGAATGAATTTTTAAATTGTCACAAAATACTTCCAACTATCGCCTCGATTCGGCCGCTATTTTGTTGTTATCCATTATCCCCACATTCGGTGAACATTCAATTATGTTAAACAAAAACATTTCATTAAAATTTTCGATAATAGAGACAGACAAGACAGATCCAAAGACAATTTGTCAACAAAATCGTTTCTGGTGCGTAAAACTGGGTTTAATTTACTGCGCTTGATTAAATGGCACCGCATTTATGGGATAACTATGAAGCAAACAAGTCATTAAATGCGTCATTTGTTAGTTAATTGAATTTTGAATAAGTTTTGGCTTTCAGTTAGGAAAAAAACTCATCTTGGACTCCGATATATTTTGAAGATATAGTATTTCATCGGTTTGAGGCGACCTTAAGCTCCAAATATCCTATTCAAGAGAAAAAATATAACGACATATCGCTTATAGTGACCAAGTTCTCCAGTTTCTCTTTCTTCTCTGCAAATCAATATTATTAAAAACAATATAAAAAAATCAAAGGTCGTAAAGTTCGTTCCGGCCAAACCTTTATGTGGAATTTTTTAAAACTTGGTCCTGCCAAATTACAGCAACTACAATGAGAAAATGCGGCTAAAATCTTAAAAATGCTGATCGCCCCATTACCAGTATTTTGAAGATTTTAGCCGCATTTTCCCATCGTTGTGGCTGTAATTTGGCAACCTTACGTCACGGCTACGTCCTATCCTATTTTTAATACCAAAGATCATATCAGTAGTAGCAATGTATAAGCAAAAGCTCCATCTCATCAATATCATGATCTCAACATACGGACGGACCTGGCTATATGGGCATAGAAATTTGATCTGAATAAGAAATATTAATATACACGCCAAAACGTCGTTAAGTTCGGCAGGGCCGACAATTTGTCTACCCTTTACAATAAGATGGACATTCAAAATACCGATCGCATCAGAGCAACGGCTCTCACCCGTTGAAATAGTGAGCTGATATGTGCCGCGAGTTCACCCATAAGAACTATAAAAGAATGGTTTATGACCCCCGCAAACGTATAAAGGACCCCGATCTGCGAATCTGCACTTGGAATGGAATGGGAAACTGCATATGACCGCTGCCTGGCCATGACATTAAAACTCTGCTAGAAGATTTTAATGCAAAAATCAGAAGTGAAGTGTAGAGATGAAGAAGGAAACCTGGTGACAGATACAGGCAACGTGCTGAGGATCTGGAAGGAACATTTTGAAAAGCTTCTGGTATCAAATAGTGACGGTGAAGAAGATACTCCAGAACCAATAGGAGATGACAGTATAGAGTGTATACCACCCAGCCAAGATGAGGTCAGAATAGCAATCAATCGACTGAACTATTAAAGACTGGTGGGTCAGATGCTGGTCAGGAGCATGCTCCAGCTCATTAGTACAATTTGGCTAGAGGAATGCATGCCCATTGATTGGAACCTCAGCATCCTGTGTCCCGTGCACAAAAAAGGAGACTAGACAGTATGTGCCAACTACAGAGAAATGAGTATCCTCCCTATAAAGTGCTATCCAGCTTGATGTGTGACCGAGTGAAGCTGTCAAATCCACCATAGACCAAATTTTCACACTGCGCCAAATCCTTAAAAAGAGCCACGAAAAATAAATCGCCACATTCCACCTATTCGTCGACTAAAAAGCCGTATTCGATATCCATGTCCGTTCAAAGGTATTTAAAGCCATGTCTACGTTCGGCATTCCTGCAAAATTAATACGGCTACGTTGGATAACTTTAAGTGGCACAAGATCATCACTTAAAGTCGAAAAGGACCTATCGGAGACTTTTAATACCGAATGAGGATTCAGACAAGGTGACAGTTCGTCGTGTGATCTTTTTAACATCCTGCTGGAAAAGGTCATACGAGACGCAAAGGAGAACAGAAATGGCACTCTGTACACCAAACAACACATGTTACTCGCCTACTCCGATAACATCGATATACTCGTAATAGGTCGAACATTGCGAGCGGTAACAGCCACCTTTGAACGAATTAAGAAGGAGTCTGCCAAAGTGGGACTGGCAGTAAATGGCGAGAAGACCAATCTGAAACTTGAAAACTACAATTTCGGGTTAGTCAAATATTTTATATCTGCTTCAAATTAGATATAGGCATTCCAAAGACACTTTGGGTCGTAACCTGATATTTTGAAGAGGTGTTTCAAATTTGAAACCGGTCAGTCGTTAAACAATTTTTCGAAGAAAGGGAAAATAAATCCTTTTTTTACATGGTTTAAAAGAGTTATGGTCGATTTTTAGCTCCTGGGCGATGCTACTGATTGACCGCTAACATGCCCGTCAACTTCGATCATTTCTCCATTTTATCGACATTTTCGACTGTGCGAGGTGCATCAAAAATTCTTGAACGGAATCTACGAAACCTAAATTGCACATAATTGGCTGTTACAGTATCGGAACCATAAACATCATTCACAATTTTGGCCGCTTTGCTTGAACTTTCGCCTTTATAAAATAAAAACTGTGAAATCTACCGAATTTTCTCTTTATGCATTCCCATTTTTAACACTCTGAACTGAATGAACAAAAAAACGGCAAAATAATTTTTACTGCAAAATGTCACCCCTCCAAAGAGCATAAATCTGAAATTGTTAAATCGATACTTTACGAGAAATCAATAAGTACAGCCATCTGCCGGAAAAATAACGGATTTCTTTTTCCGCCAAGTTCATCGTAATAACTTCTACAAAATACTTCTAGAAGCTAACTTCCCAATGTTTCGGTTGATAGGTAAATCTTCAGCCAATACTTGAAGAAGTTCC
>NW_026874319.1:0-163410 GCF_032173495.1 Musca vetustissima
AGGATGTTTGTTGACAAAATATTCTTTAAAAATCCACGCCTATTGGCAGGATGTTTGTTGACAAAATATTCTTTAAAAATCCTATTGGCGCCTATTGGCAGGATGTTTGTTGACAAAATATTCTTTAAAAATCCACGCCTATTGGCAGGATGTTTGTTGACAAAATATTCTTTAAAAATCCACGCCTATTGGCAGGATGTTTGTTGACAAAATATTCTTTAAAAATCCACGCCTATTGGCAGGATGTTTGTTGACAAAATATTCTTTAAAAATCCACGCCTATTGGCAGGATGTTTGTTGACAAAATATTCTTTAAAAATCCACGCCTATTGGCAGGATGTTTGTTGACAAAATATTCTTTAAAAATCCACGCCTATTGGCAGGATGTTTGTTGACAAAATATTCTTTAAAAATCCACGCCTATTGGCAGGATCCACGCCTATTGGCAGGATGTTTGTTGACAAAATATTCTTTAAAAATCCACGCCTATTGGCAGGATCCACGCCTATTGGCAGGATGTTTGTTGACAAAATATTCTTTAAAAATCCACGCCTATTGGCAGGATGTTTGTTGACAAAATATTCTTTAAAAATCCACGCCTATTGGCAGGATGTTTGTTGACAAAATATTCTTTAAAAATCCACGCCTATTGGCAGGATGTTTGTTGACAAAATATTCTTTAAAAATCCACGCCTATTGGCAGGATGTTTGTTGACAAAATATTCTTTAAAAATCCACGCCTATTGGCAGGATGTTTGTTGACAAAATATTCTTTAAAAATCCACGCCTATTGGCAGGATGTTTGTTGACAAAATATTCTTTAAAAATCCACGCCTATTGGCAGGATGTTTGTTGACAAAATATTCTTTAAAAATCCACGCCTATTGGCAGGATGTTTGTTGACAAAATATTCTTTAAAAATCCACCCCTATTGGCAGGATGGTTCTTGCAAAAATATTCTTTAAAAATCCACGCCTATTGGCAGGATGGTTCTTGACAAAATATTCTTTAAAAATCCAAGCCTATTGGCAGGATGTTTTTTGACAAAATATTCTTTAAACACTTAGCCTCTTACAGTACAACAAAATAATTTTTCTATTACTTAAAAAAGCTGTTATTTCTTTTTAGATTACATGTGTCTGCCAATACTATTCGAGTTTATTGAAAAAATTGTGTCATGGCACCCCGATGGTACCCACCATTGCAAATCCGATTTGATGTTACAATTTGTTTTCCCCCATTTTACCCCATTATTTGATAGTATATGAGGACAATGGCGGCGGGCGACAATGTCCTCTGTAGCTGCTTAGTAAATTACACATACAAATAAATACGTATGTGTGGGTTTGTTATTATACAATTGCGATATACGCATATGTATGCGTGAATGTGTAAAGAATTATTCGAAGCGAGTAAATGAGTGCGTAATTTAAAAACACAAATCTAGAAACATTTACATATTCGTAGTCCCTTTTTTTCGTTTTTGGCATTGCTAAGGAGAGGATGAGTTTGTAGGGCAGTACGATTGAGTCAATTTCCCAAAGTGTCCCAAAATAAAATTTCTGCATAGTCAAATCCTTGGATGTCAGGATGTTCGATGATATCCCAATAGGCGTGGATTTTTAAAGAATATTTTGGCAAGGACTTGTCGCTAATAGGCGAGGATTTTTAAAGAATATTTTGGCAAGGACTTGTCGCTAATAGGCGAGGATTTTAAAAGAAGATTTTGGCAAGGACTCGTCGCCCAATAGGTGAATACTTTGTCAAAAACCATCCTGCCAATAGGCGTGGATTTTTAAAGAATATTTTGTCAAAAACCATCCTGCCAATAGGCGTGGATTTTTAAAGAATATTTTGTCAAGAACCATCCTGCCAATAGGCGTGGATTTTTAAAGAATGTTTTGGCAAGGACCGTCGGACCAATAGGCGTGGATTTTTAAAGAAGATTTTGCCAAGGACCGTCGGACCAATAGACGTGGATTTTTAAAGAAGATTTTGCCAAGGACTAGTCGCCCAATAGGCGTGGATTTTTAAGGAAGATTTTGCCAAGGACTAGTCGCCCAATAGGCGTGGATTTTTAAAGAAGATTTTGCCAAGGACTAGTCGCCAATAGGCGTAGATTTTTAAAGAAGATTTTGCCAAGGACTAGTCGCCCAATAGGCGTGGATTTTTAAAGAATTTTTTGGCAAGTACTCGTCGCCCAATAGGCGTGGATTTTTAAAGAAGATTTTGCCAAGGACTAGTCGCCCAATAGGAGTGGATTTTTAAAGAAGATTTTGCCAAGGACTAGTCGCCAATAGGCGTGGATTTTTAAAGAAGATTTTGGCAAGTACTCGTCGCCCAATAGGCAATGACTAGTCAGTCTGCCAATAGAATTGGTTCCCTTTTTTTGGGAGCCACCGTTCTTCTTAAAGCATTTTAACTTTCTTTCTGCTTATTATTTTCCATTTGCAATGGTGTATGAGCGTGTGTTTATTTTTTCGTCGTTCTCCCTATACGAAAAACAATATTCATAAAAATGCAGAGATAACAATAAGTCCTGCTTAAGGCTAATGTGTGTTTAGATCTATGGTTGGTATGTATGTGCGGTTGTGTGTGTGTGCGAAGTATGTAAATGAATATTCACGCATGGGAAAATCAGTGACAACCATAAACGACACACATACACCCACAAGGATACATTACACACATTACCGTTAGTTGTTCTGTTCTGCGTTTTTTTTTTGCATAGTAGCTTCATTTATCCACTGGTAACAGCAGCAGCGCTGCGGAACCATTGCCAGTGATTATAACAATGGGAGTGAAAGTCCTCCGTTTTTTTTCTTTGTCGGTGCTAGATTCCTTTTTTATTGCATTTGTCGTCGTAGTCGTCCTCATAGACAAAGCTTTTATTATGGTGTACCATTGTCATTGCCGCCGACCGAGGAACATACGTTCTCGATTTCAAGCTGTTTTATGCTATGCCAGAATTTACATGTGCCATAGTTGAAAGGAGGGGGTGGTTGGTTGCTGAACGATCCGGACAATAAAAATAAAATAAATAAGCCAAAGCAAGAAATAAGTTAAGCGTTAACCTAATTTTATTTTCATTTAATTTTATTTTATTTAATTTCAGCTCATAAAATTCCCCATTCCTCTTCCCTTTGCTACTGGAAGAGAAATAATGACACACACATGAGGGGGATGTGGGTGTTGGGTTAACATAACTCTTATCACCAGAACAGTTTGTTTTTAATTAACTTACTTGAAAATGTACCACATCCTCACACTTCCGATTTCGATTAGAGGGGAGAAAATGAGTTTCGGAATATCTTTGAAGAATAGTTTTTTTTTATTTGGGAATACCAAGAGACATTTTTCTGGAAAATATCAAAATACCTTTTCCTAGACCTCGACTTATTAAAGAGGAGAAGAATATTTTATAGAACACACGAGAAGATCGAAAAATCTTTATTTACACAGGACTGTCTTTTTTCTATAGAAAAAAAATTCACAGCCCGACATGACTGTCTTTTTATATAGAAAAAAATTCACAGTACCACAGCTCTGTCTGTTTTCTATAGAAAAGAATTCACACATTGTTCTATAGAAAAAATTTCACAGTCCCCAGGACTGTCTTTTTTCACAGTCCCCCAGGATTGTCTTTTTTCTATAGAAGTCCAGGCTTATCTTGGTCCCTCTTTCATCTCAATTGTGTGGAAAAAAGCAAAGAAAAAGAATACCAAACCCCCCTAATGTTGACGACCCCCGCAAACGTATAAAGGACTACGATCTGCGAATCTGCACTTGGAATATGCGCACGTTGTACAGAACAGTTTTCGCCATGGCGGATGTAATCAAGAAGAAGTACAAAGCCGATATTATTGCCTTACAGGAAATGCGATGGAAAGTGACTGGCATAAGTAAATCAGATGATTACGCCCTGTATTATAGCTGCCATGAAACGAGACATGAATTTAGCTGCGGATTTATGGTCAACAGGAGAATAAAAGACCTCGTCTCCAGATTCACTCCAGTATATGAGCGAATTGCTATAATCCGTATAAAAGCGATGTTCTCCAACATCAGTCTCATTTGCGCCCATGCTCCGACCGAAGACAAAGATTCTCAGACCAAAGACATATTTTACGAGCGCCTAGAAACAGCATATGATCGATGTTCTGGCCATGACATTAAAATTCTGCTAGGAGATTTTAATGCAAAAATCGGAATGGAAAATATCTTTGGCCCCACCCTCGAAAAATTCAGCCTCCTGAAGAAACATCAGGCAACGGCATGAGATTGATTAACTTCGCGGCAGCAAAAAACATGGTAGTTCGCAGCACACAAGGCCACTTGTGTTTCTCCCGATCGAACAACGAGAAATCAAATCGATCATGTTGTAATAGACGCAGGGCATTCATCCAGTGTTTTAGACGTCCGATCGATGCGGGGAGCGAATATCGATTCGGGTCATTACCTTGTGGCAGCCAAGGTACGCACCCGTCACGTAATGCGATGGAGAACTATCGGGAGAAAAGGAGAAAAAATAAGAAAGGGCAAGAAAAACTTGAACGTGAGCAAACCGAGATGTACAGGAGTCAGAATGAAGTTCGAAAATTCTACCAACGGGTAAAACACCAAACTGTAGGCTTTGGTGCAGAAGGAAGGAAAACTGGCAACAGATACATACAGGATCTGGAAGGTGCATTTTGAAAATCTTCTGGTATCAAATAGTAGCAGTGAAGTGAAGAACCAATAAGATGTGACTGTATAGAGTGTATACCACCTAACCAAGATGAAGTCAGAATAGCAGTCAGGAAGGCTGAAGAATAATAAAGCAGCAGGTGCCGATGGGCTACAAACCGAACTATTCAAGACTGGTGGTCAGATGCTGGTAAGGAGCATGCATCAGCAGATTAGTACAATTTGGCTAGAAGAATCCATGCCCAATGATTGAAACCTCAGCATCCTCTGTCCCGTGCACAAAAAAGGAGACAAGGCGGTATGTGCCAACTATAGAGAAATAAGTCTCCTTCCCATCACATATAAAGTGCTATCCAGCGTAATGTGTGAACGACTGAAGCCAATGGTCAATGACATTATTGGACCATACCAATGTGGCTTCAGACCTGGCAAATCCACCATTGAGCAGATTTTCACTCTGGGCCAAATCCTGGAAAAAACCCACGAAAAACACATCGACACATTCCATCTATTCGTTGACTATAAAGCCGCATTCGACAGCCTTATCAGCACAAGATCGGAAAGGACCTCTCGGAGCCCTTTAATACTAAACGAGGATTCAAACAAGTTGATAGTTCGAGAGGCAAAAGTGAACAGAAATGCACTCTGTACACCAAGCAACACATGTTACTCGCCCACGCCGATGACATCGACATAATGGGTCGAACATTGAGAGCGGTAACAGCCACCTTTGAACAAATTTAGAAGGAGTCTGCCAAAGTTGGTCTGGCGAGAAGACCAAGCTTATGGTATCAACGCGCAACTAGGACCAACTGTGCAACTTGAGAACTACAACTTCGAGGTAGTCAAAGATTTTATATACCTTGGTAAGGCCATAAATAAAACAAATAACATCAGACCTCCCGCCAGACCAAACTCACACTCTTCAAGACGCTGATACTACCCGTACTGTTATATGGATCTGGAGCATGGGCACTTTCGCAAGCAGATGGGGCAGCTCTCCAAAAGATCTATGGGCCGATCTGCGATGACGGTGAATATCGCCGTCGAATGAACCATGAGTTGTACCAGGTATTCTCGGACATCGACATTGTTAGACGTATTGAGATGCAGCGACTACGTTGGCTAGGTGATGTTGTGAGAATGGATGAAGATGCCCCAGCCCAGAAGGCATATAAAAGCGAATAAGATGGAAAGATCAAGTGGAAGACAACATTGCCGAAATGGTCTTTCAAATTGGAAAAACTGCTTTCATATAAAGAGACAATTTTTCATATACAAAAGACAATTTTTCTTAGAAGACTAAGAGGTCTTCTTTCATAGAAGATCAAGAAGTCTTCTTTTTTAGAGGACCAATATGTATTTTTCCTTAAAGGCCAAAAGGTCTTGGTTTATTAGAAGACCAAGAGAACTTTTTTCTTAGACCACCAATAGGTCTTCTTTCCTCGAGGACCAAGAAGTCTTCTTTCCTAGAGGACCTTCTTTCATAGAATATCTAGAGGTATTTTTTCTAAGAAAACCAAGTGGTTTTGTCATAGAATATCAAGAGGTTTTCTTTCTTAAAGGACCAAGGGGTCTTCTTCTATAGAAGACCATGATGTCTTTTTTCACATAAGATTATGACGTCTTCTTCCACAGAAGACCAACAGGTTTTCTTCTATAGAAGGCCAAGGGATCTTCTTCCTGAGAAGACCAATAGGTCTTCTTCTATAGATGTTGTGAGCATCATCCTGCTATCACC
Source organism: Musca vetustissima (assembly GCF_032173495.1). NCBI lineage: Eukaryota > Metazoa > Arthropoda > Insecta > Diptera > Muscidae > Musca > Musca vetustissima. The sequence continues at coordinate 6,428 of NW_026874319.1, forward strand.
GTATACTTAATTTGTTTCATGCTCTTTTTTGTATAATATTTATTTAGACAAATAGTTGTTGTTGTTTTTGTTGCCAAACAACAGTTTTCAACACTCAATTATTTATTCAAAAGATGTCACTTTCATTCGGACGCCAACCACTTTGCGTCCTTCACTCTCTTGTTTTAACAAAGACAACATGTCCAGGAAAACGAAATTCAAGCCAATTGTACAAGAGGAACTTAGACAATTTCACAAAAAGGATGCCTCTTTAATATTTATGAACAAAAACGAACAAGTCCAGCCGAATCTCACTCCTCTCCCCTCTTTCGTTTTCCCAATTTCGCACCAACTAATTATAATTAGGAATTGAAAAGTTCTGAGAAACTGGGATTACCGAGGGGGGACAGAATGTGTTTTGCATTATAAATGCAACTGTCCGGCGATGCTGTCATGTCCTAGACGTGTGGGAGTTTTCTGTTGGTATGAAGGGGTAGCACAAGGAATATGAATTTTGATTGGTTTGATGGTAATGTGATGGACAAATTGGGGAGAAAGAAATTATTAAAAAATCGACGCCTATATCCCTTTGAAAAAAAATATTGTTTAAAAAATAATAAAAAAAAATCCAAATCCAAAAATGGTAGTTTTTAAAAAATAGTAGTTTGAAAAAATGTTCTTTAGTAAATCCACGCCTATGGCTGTGTTGAGAAAAAAATCTAAAAAATTCTCGTTTGGAAGTCATTGAAAAAAAATATTCTTTAAAAAAATCATGCTCAAATCTCGGTGGAATAATTATTGATATTGAATATATTTCTTACTTGTGTTGGTATACCCAAATCGATTTCGAAAATCCAGACATAACTGACATCGTGTGTGAGATCCATTCAATTTCGACAAATCGGTATCTGTCATTATCATCAAATTACCTAATTTAGTGGATCACCAAAAATAGATACCAGACAACAAATAAATTGGCCCGTCTCTAAATCACTACTCGCTCATATGAGCTGTAAAAAAATTGTAGAATATTAGAGCCAGTTGCTATAACACCACACCACCACTACCACACGAAAATCCGAAATAAACTTTTATAGCTTCGTAGAAAAGCAAACACATAGAAAATAAGAAACATATCCGAAAAAATCCAAAAATTGTGGTTAGGTTGGTGTCACTGCCATTGTTGGAATATGCAGAGCCACATTTAGTTTTTGTTATTCATTTTGTTTTTCCTATTTTTGGGCTTTAGGTATAGGGACATCAGCAGCAGGGAATTGAAGGAAGGAAAAAAGGTCAAAAAATCAATCGTCCACGCAACTAATTCATTCAAATCTGACAAAATCTAAGAAAATCCCTGGGAACGACCTTCGGGATTTTAGAGATTTTACGAATGTCAACCCACAACACGAACGTACGAACAACATAGAGCTTACGAACAAGCTCTTTAGTGCCACACGAAAAAAAAAAAATTAAACAAAAAACAGAAGAAGAAAATATGATGCCCACATGGGAGTACGGATGTGTGTGTGTGATTTTTTCCATTTGCTATTAGATATGTCGACAGCTATGACTTTATTCGTCTTGTGTATTTTTGTTGCCTTTTTCATGTTGGTGATGATTTTTCACTGACTTGTAGGCGTGGATTTTTTTAAATAATATTTTTTCAACACAGTTATATGTGTGGATGTTTTAATATATTTTTTTAATTGATCTAAGCCTGGATTTTTTAAATAATAATTTTTCCAAGACATCTATAAGCGTGGATTTTATAACTAATATTTATACCCTTCACCACACTGTGGTACAGGCTATTATGTCTTTGTGCATATGTTTATAACAGGCAAAAGGAAGCGAGATAGACACATGGTTCCTTTTGACAATATACATAGAATCACTTTCTGAGTCGTTTTATGCATATCCGTCAGTCAGTCCGTCCGTCTGTAGATGTTAAATTGTAAACAAAGTACAGGTTGCATTTATGATCCGATTTGGATGAAATTAGTCACAGTTCATTTATTTGGGCCAAGGACGAACCCTATTGAAATTGAAGAAAATCGGCTCAGATTTAGATATAGCTCCCGTATATAGTTCTCCCGATTTAAGTTAAATGGGGTATCAAAGTCCCTACATATCTTTTGATTTGCATGAAATTTTGCATAGTGTACTGAATTGTGTTTACAATGATGTGTGCCAAGTTTCGAGAAAATAGGTCCAGATTTAAATATAGCTCCAATATATATTTTTGTCTGATTTAATTTAAATGGTGCACCAAAGTCCCTACATATCTTTTGATTTGCACGACATTTGGCATAGGGTTCTGGAATAGGTCTAGAATGATATGTGCTAAGTTTCGAGAAAATCAGTTCAGATTTGTATATAGCTCCCATATATAGTTTTGTCCGATTTTATGTAAATGGTGCACCAAAAAGTACCTATATATCTTTCGATATGCGCGACGTTTGCATGACGTACTCAATGGAGTCTAGAATGACGTGTTCCAAATTTCGAGAAAATCGGGTCAGATTTATATATAGCACCCATATGTAGATATGTTCGTCCGACTTAAGCTAAATGGGGCTCCAAAGTCCCTATATATCTTTCGATTTGCAGAAATTTGGCATAGGGTACTGAATTAGGTCCAGAATGATGTGTGCTAAGTTTCATGAAAATAGCTTCCGATTTATATTTAGCATCCATATATATTTTCGTCTGATTTAATGTAAATTGTGCACTAAAGACCCAACGTTTGGCCAATCGGAACACAATTTCGTACAATGTACTGAAGTTACTATAATTTAATGTTTTATACGTTGAAGTATTACTAACAACCTCTTTGATATATTTGTTTGTTAGATTTAGAGCTGTTAGGTTTAGATTCAGATAAGTTCGTTAAAGTTCATGTCAATGTTCCTTGGAAAAGGCGACGTCTTTTCGAATACATATGTAGAATATATTCAAAGTGGTGAAGGTTATCATGTAGTCGGCCCAGTCTGACTTTACTACTTGCCTTACTGGTTTTTCAACGCAGCCGTGAGCCTGGATTTTTTAAATAATATTTTTTTAACACAGCCATGGGCGGGGATGTTTTAGGCTTGGATTTTTTAAATAAAATTTTTTGAACACAGCCATAGCCGTAGATTTTTGGGGGATCCTTTTTCCAAACGACAAATACGTATTAAATTTAAATGATATCGGCTTATAATGCAATGCAATTTTTATAAATTTTTGAATAAGAACATTGAAAATGTATTGTGATTTCAATATTAATAATTCTTTTATTGAAAAGGAGGATAGATTGTGAGACAAACACTCACTCATACACACGTACATCCACATGGAGAATATATGTTTACACACTCTCATTACACGGACAAATACATGTATATATACATACATATATATACATTTATAAGGATTGATGCATTCCGGATAAAACACAAAGTGCTGCGTTATCATGAAACGAAACATCCTTTTAGTTTGCTGACGATGACTGCACGAACGATTCACGATGGATTTGGAGGAAATGCACTGAAATAAAATCTAGCTTGACAAAAAAGCAACAAAAATCAAATGACTTTATTGGTTAGGCTGAATTATAATGGTACTTTATCCGGATCTGACTGAAGTGTTATATAAAGAAATAGAACTGAGGTCAACCTTCGAGCTATTTCCCTATATTAAAATCTGGCATCGAAAATTCAAATATTCTGAATCTGGGTACTGTTTAATAATTCCTGTAGAAGTTTTCTTATAGTTGAAGATGTCGATTTCTATGAATTGTTTTAGAAAATTGGGAACCCAGATTTAAATGTTTTGTTACTGATTTTCAAGTTCTAGTATTTCCAATAGATAAAAGTCGTAGTAAACGTAAATAATACAAAAAAAAAAAAACTTTTTTCGTGATTCCACCATAGTATGTAGGGTATATTAATCACTCTAGCATCTAAACGAATTGAGATAGATCGCTAAAATTGTTCCCTATATTGCCATTGCTAGTACCTGTCAGTATACCTATGGTGGAGAGTATCCAAAGTTCGGACCCGCCGAACTTAACGCCTTTTACACTTGTTATATATTTTTTAACGTTATGTGTGAAACACTTCATCATTTAAATGACCGCCGCTCGAACTGTTGTGATCACGGTTTATTTTTGACACATATTGGGCGGCATTTCAGCCACAACTTGACTAATGTTGGGGTTTAAATGCTCAAGAGTTGAAGGTATATCAGTATAAAAACAGTCAATCGCGTAGCCTCATATGATGATGCCTCTTGTAATGATGCCACATTCGTGACATGTAGCACCGTCCTGTCAAATCATATGGCTATGACCACAACGCTCCGATTTGATGGTGACTGTCGTTCCATCGTCATTTTTGAAGAAGTGAGGTCCAATTACACATTCGGATTAAATACCACAACAAACAGTGGATTTTTCTAGATGTAATGGCCTCTCTTCAATTTCTTGAGGAATCTCAGAAACACAAATATTACAATTTTATACCCTCAGCTTATTGGCTGATTTGGATTTTTGTAATTTCCCATATACCCTCATATATGGAAAATTACAAAAATCGTTTAAATTCCTTGAAACTAAGGTTTGCAAACTTATAACTCGCGAAATATGAACATATTGCATATGATTTGAATTCATTTCTATAAAATGAAATGTTCTTGTTAAAATCTTAAAATATTGGTAATAAATAATAAGTTTGGTGCAAGCTGTGATGGTGGTAATGAAGGAAAATGGGTAAAAAGGGGTTTAAGCCAACGAGTTTTTTTGTGTTCGTTCCTGATTTGTGGCTAAACTACACAACGCACGCATATGGTCTCAGTGACAAAAGTTGCAGAATACCCCATGGACAATATGGTTTTAATGTATGATTTTTCGATATAATCACTACATGAATTTTTCTTATAATCAGGACGCGCAATCAGATAATGGGCTAAACTGATTATAGGATTGTAGAACTCGTGATTTTGCTTCGTTTAGTGTATATCTCATGAATGTGCTCACCGTAGCTTCTTTGCAATTCGATTCCAAAGACGAAAATTTCTTGACCCCTGATTAAGGCTTACTCCGGATTAAGGGTCCTTGACCCTCTATTGAGGGTCCTTGACCCTCTATTGAGGGTCCTTGACCCTCTATTGAGGGTCCTTGACCCTCTATTGAGGGTCCTTGACCCTGGATTAAGGCTTAATCCGGGTTAAGGGTCCTTGACTCAGGATTAAGGCTTAATCCGGATTAAGGGTCCTTGATCCAGGATTACGGCTTAATCCGGATTAAGGGTCCTTGACCCAGGATTAAGGCCTAATCAGGATTAAGGGACACTTAATCCGTTTAATCCGGATTAAGGGTTTATTAAGGCTTAATCCGGATTAAGGGTCATTAATCCAAGATTAAGGCTTAATCCGAATTAAGTGACACTTAATCCGGATTAAGTGTCCTTGACCCAGGATTAAGGGCCTATTGATCCGGATTAAGGGCCTATTAATCCGTATTAAGGGCCTATTAATCCAGATTAAGGGACACTTAATCCCTTAATCTTTGGTCAAGGACCCTCAATCCGGTGTCAAGGACCCTTAGGGACACTTAATCCGGATTAAGGCTTAATCCCGTTTAAGGGTCCTTGACCCCGGATTAAGGCTTAATCCGGATTAAGGGTAATTGACCCCGGATTAAGGCTTAATCAGGATTAAGTGTCATTTAATCCGGATTAAGACTTAATCCGGTTTAAGTTTCATTGACCCCGGATTAAGATTTCTTGACCCCGGATTAAGGCTTACTCCGGGTGGGGAATATCGGTCGACTTCTTCTGGTACCTCTTCCAAAAAATGATCAAAATTGTGAAAATTATGGTTATAATATCGTTCGCATAATATTATAACCATAATTTTCACAATTTTGATCATTTTGTGGAAGAGGTACCAGAAGAAGTCGATTAAGGATTAAGGTTTCTTGACCCCTGATTAAGGCTTACTCCGGATTAAGGGTCCTTGACTCCCGATTGAGGGTCCTTGACCCTGGATTAAGGCTTAATCCGGATGAAGGGACACTTTTTAACTTTATTAAGGCTTAATCCGGATTAAGGGTCCTTGATCCAGGATTAAGGCTTAATCCGGATTAAAGGACACTTAATCCGGATTAAGGGTCCTTGACCCAGGATTAAGGGCCTCTTAATCTGGATTAAGGGACACTTAATCCGGATTGACGGACACTTAATCCGGATTAAGGCTTAATCCGGTTTAAGGGTCCTTGACCCCGGATTGAGGGTACTTGATCCGGATTAGGCCTTAATCCGGGGTTAAGGACCATTACTCCGTATTAAGCCTTAATGCGGGATCAATGACCCTTACACCGGATTAAGCCTTAATCCGGATTAAGGGTCCCCTAATCCTGGGTCAAGGACCCTCCATCCGGATTAACTGGCCCTTAATCCGGATTAAGGGTCCCCTAAGGGCCCAAGGGTTAAATGGACCCTCCATCCGGATTAAGTGGCCCTTAATCCGTATTAAGCCTTAATCCGGATTAAGGGACACTTAATCCGGATCAAGGGTCCTTGACCCAGGATTAAGGGATTAAGTGTCCCTTAATCCGAATTAATAGGCCCTTAATCCGGATTAAGAGGCTCTTAATCCTGGGTTAAGGCCCCTTAATCCGGATTAAGTGTCTCTTAATCCGTATTAAGCCTAAATAAACCGGATTAAGGGTTTATTAAGGCTTAATCTGGATTAAGGGTCATTGATCCAAGATTAATGCTTAATCCGGATTAAGGGACACTTAATCCGGATTAAGGATCCTTGAACCAGGATTAAGTGCAACTTAATCCGGATTAAGGCTTATGTGGTCCTTAATCCGGATTAAGGGACACTTAATCCGGATTAAGGGTTTTTGACACCGGATTGAGGGTCCTTGACCCAGGATTAAGGGATTAAGTGTCCCTTAATCCGGATCAATAGGCCCTTAATCCGGATTAAGAGGCCCTTAATCCTGGGTTAAGGACCCTTAATCCGGATTAAGCCTTAATCCTGGTTCAATGACCCTTAATCCGGATTAAGCCTTAATAAACCCTTAATCCGGATTAAACCTTAATCCCATAAACCGGATTAATCCTTAAGGATTAATGGTCCTTGACCCAGGATTAAGGGCCTCTTAATCCGGATTAAGGGCCTATTAATCCGGATTAAAGGACACTTAATCCGGATTAAGGCTTATTCCGGTTTAAGGGTCCTTGACACCGGATTGAGGGTACTTGAACATGGATTAAGGGTCCTTGACCAAGGATTAAGGGACACTTTATCCGGATTAAGGATTAATCCGGATTAAGGGTCCTTGACCCAGTATTAAGGCTTAATCCGGATTAAGGGCCACTTAAGCACTTAATCCTGATTAAGGCTTAATCCGGTTTAGGGTCCTTGACCCAGGATTAAGGCCATCTAATCCGGTTTAAGTTTCACTGATTCCGGATTAAGGCTTACTCCAGATGGGGAATATCGGTCGACTTCTTCTGGTACCTCTTCCCTTAATCCGGATTAACAGGCCCTTAATCCTGGGTTAAGTACCTTTAATCCGGATTAAGTGTCCCTTAATCCGGATTAAGCCTTAATCCTGGATCAATGACCCTTAATCCGGATTAAGCCTTAATAAACCCTTAATCCGGATTAAGACTTAATCCGGATTAAGGCTTAATCCGGTTTAAGTTTCATTGACCCCGGATTAAGGTTTCTTGACCCCCGATTAAGTCTTACTCCGGGTGGGGAATATCGGTCGACTTTTTCTGGTACCTCTTCCACAAAATGATCAAAATTGTGAAAATTATGGTTATACTATCGTTCGCATAATATTATAACCATAATTTTCACAATTTTGATCATTTTGTGGAAGAGGTACCAGAAGAAGTCGATCCGATTTGAATAAAACTTTATACAACCTATTATCTTTACCAAGTCTAGATCAAGTCCGAAGATTGGAACCATTGGTCCACTTATTTTGTTACCTCACCCACAAATGTTCAATATTTTCAATATTTATGTCCGATTTTAATTTAATACCCGCTTTGAATGTGTGTAGGTCCGAAGACGTCCGTAAACAATAGGCTGAGGGTATATATTTGTCGTCAATACCGACTGAAATTTTTTTGTTTGTTGTAGTGGGCTTTGATAATTTCTATGTTTTTTGAGATAGTTAAGCGATCCATTTTCGTCAGTGTCAGACTCTCAACTGAATAGGAAAGGATATAAAAAGTTCTGCATACCGAACTTATCTCTACAGTAAGGCGAAGTTGGTTTTAGTTTATTCATCAATATGTTGAAAAAGAAACGCATTATTTGAGATAGAGCATTGAAATTTTGTTTGGTATTGAAACTAGGATGGTGATATACGGGTCCATTTCTGTATGATGATCCCCATAAAATAACACCCATTAATATTCGGTATTTTGGGAATAACGTAACTACATTTATTAGCCAATCATTTTGTAGAAAATCTTTCAAATTTTTGGAGGCTTGTAACATAGCCACCATATAAAGTTTATTCCAATATTTCCTTTATTTAGAAAATGCAAGGTGTATTCTCCCGAAAAGTCTGTAATTTAGAATCCTTATCAAAATTATTCATATTTTCAATAGGTCCCATACAAAAGTATGTTGAAATACGTTGTGGTATATCCAGAATCAGTTAGAATTTTATTTATAATGTGTTTGATTAAACATGTCTTCCTATAATTTTTCCAAGTGTACTCAACCTCTCTTCATATGCAATATGCATACTACATATTGAAATGTTCGTAAACATTTTGAGCTGTCAAATCATATTTTAATCTGCCTTGATTGTCATTTTGCTGCATTTCAACTAGTGATGCAGCCGATGTTGGCACAATTGGGTGTTGCTGGCAAGTAGTAGTAGTTGAGTTTCTCGCACAGTGTAAGGAAACTGTGCTCTATGACTGAACAATAAAATTCAACTCGTGATTTCTAAAATACAGTAAAATCTTAACCAAAACCTGCATGTTTTGTTATCGAAGAGCTAGAGCCCTTCTTTTCGAAAGGCTGGAGGTATTCTTATAGAAGAGCTGAATCAATTCTTATCCAAGACCATTCTTATCTTTTATAGAAGAGCTGAGAATGAAATGCACATTGTAAATAGATGAAAAGCGTCCGAAGTCCATTGACATTCCAATAATCAATTTATTACCTCGGAATACCACGATACACTAAATTAGAAAGGACAAAACCCCCAATGGCCAATATTCAAGGATACATTGTTTCTAGGCAACGATAGATGGCATCCCTAAGAAATGGCATGAGCTACATCAGATAAATCATCAATTTAGCTGGAGTAAGAAACAACGATTTCTAAAACTAACACAAGCACTAATCAAATGAGATTGCGATGCGTTGGGGAAGCTTTATGCTTTAGGAATAGAACCTTGAAATATGAAGGATATCATTTTTATTTTAAACCGAATATTATATCGATACCGACGATAAAATTACCGACCAAAAGGCCGTATTATAAAATCATACACATGTCTCCAAAAGATTATTCAAGGTGTCGACCTTATGGCTCTTGTTATTCAGACTGTCTTTATACCTTTGAAGAGGACGGCGTTCTAGACGTAGCCTTCGCCAGGCCAATCTTTGTGAGAACACTCTATACAATCACGTGGAAAATGTAATTATGGACATGAGAGCTCGACTTCAAAAAATTAGGTTGTGGGAAAAAGAAGGACATTATTAATATGCTTCGGAATGTCCGATTTAGGCCAAATATGAACAGTTTTGTTGTATGATTTGTTGTCATTTTAAAGGTAACTTCATAATGCCTCTTTCATAGAAGTCCTGCTCTCTATTTGCAAAAAAAAAACTGTAGTAGTCGATTTTCACAATCCTCCCTAGATACAAATTTTTTATCATTAAAGAAATTTAGCAATGCAAGAAAAATATCATAATCGCTTGGTGCCAAGTCCGGACTGTATGGCGGATGCATTAAAACTTTTCAACCAAGTTCCCGAAATTTCTGGCGAGTCACTGTAAATGTGTGTGGCCTAACAGCAACAAATTTTCTGGCCGTTAGTCCTGGTTTGGCCATCGTTTGAGGTGCTTCACCGCTCATTGACCACGATCGTTTTCGCACAGGGTTATCGTATGTGATCCATTTCTCATCTCCAGTCACCATCCGTTTAAGAAATGGGTCTATCTCATTCAGTTTAGCCAAGGCTTGGCAGATGGCAATTCTAACCATTATATTTGTTTCTGTTAATTGGTGTGGTGGCACCCAAGCAACGAGCTTCTTTTACAATCCAGCTTTGTGCAAATAGTTTGAAAAAGTTTTATGGTCGATTTTTAGCTCCTGGGCGATGTTACGACTGCTAACATGCCGATCAACTTCGATAATTTACTTTGGGACCCTTCGAATTCCTCAGTTCTTGTTCAAAAATCGATTTTCGTTTCCGGTGACTTCTCATCATTCTGCTCTTCCAAGGAAGTGAAGGTAAGTTTTAGATACTATTAAGAACAAACAGCTTGGTTGTCTAGTTGGTCTTACAGTTTGACTTGAACTCTAGGCTTTATACCACAGACAGGAGGTTTCTGGTGATTTTTAGTTTCGTTTCCAGAACTATTCATAATGCAAACGTACGTAAACACGATGCAAACTAATTCAGTTACCTTAAATAAGAAGTCTAACTTAGACTTGTTTAGGAGAGTGTCCTTCCGAAACGAACTCGTTCTAAGAAACAATTTCGCAAAAGTAACGATCGGTAATAGGACCCGTTGTTTCCTTTATCTAGCCTTTGTTCCAATCGCTCCTATTTACACTGGTGCACATAGTTCAAACCAATCGTTCATCTAGATAGTTTCGTTCATTGACCTAATTAACTGACACGAACTAAAAGGAACTATGGAACTAAAAGAATGAACTGAACTTCTTTCGCGAAGCGAACCGAACCACTTCAGAACCGAGTTTTTGTTAGTTCCCGTATATTGAACGATTCCCAGGAATGAGCATATGAAATATGCCTGGATGTATATTTGTTTTTATTAATTGAACAAATGATTCACTGAAACTGGACAAGAAAAGTTTGAATAGGAAAGGGATATCAATTCTTCCTCGTCCAATTCATCAACAAAGGCCTTTAAGAAACTGTTTAATATTCAGTGGTACAAAGGTATGATCGTTCAACAAACTAGGTAATGAACTATGGACGAGATGAATGGGACCGATTGATCAATGAACTATGAACTAAATGGGCTAGTTCAATGAGAAAGTCTGAACTGAATTGGTAATATGCTATTCTAATCCGGTGGATGGAATAACACCCAAAGTGTAAAAGGTAAATCCTGAAATCTAAGAAGGCCAAGAATCAGAGTAGACTTCCGCAATGAACGAGAATTAATCTCAGGATCTCTGACGAATTATTTTCAAATTGAAAAAACAAACCGACTGACTAATTAATTTATACCCTCCATGGAATTTTTTACTGTTCATCTGTACCAACACCGGTTCGCTTAATGTAACTTGTTCAGGATTTCCTTATTCCTTTTTTGTGTTTCGCCACACTGTCCTCCACTCTGCATTTTATTGATGGTGTTTTGTATTGCAGTTGACTTCTGTAGTATGGATTTGCATGCGAAATATTTCATTGATAACGAAATTGAATTTTATTTATTAAAAACCTCTTTCTCGGCATAACTTTTTGACAAGTGCAGCTAAATTAAATGAAATACCGGCACATACACACATGCCTGTGTGTATGGACTTTAAGTATTTATATTGTTATTGATATATATATATATATATACATATATTGAATCTTTTGATTTTCTCAGTTTTAATAACATATTTTTTAAAATATTGGCTATCCAAAAATTCTTCGTAAAATAAATCCAGCTTTGGTCGAGTTAAATAATCGAGGTCTTAAACAAAAACTGTTAAAAAAAATTATTTTGGAAATAACTAACCTATTTTTTAAAATATCCTGGGTCCCTAAAAAAATATTGTTCAAAACATCCAGAGCTGTATTGGCCCTTTTCAAAAATATTTTTTAAAAAATCCACGACTGTATTGGTCAAAAATATTCTGTAAAAAATCAATGCTTGTATGGTCCTTGAGAAAATATTCTTTAAAACATCAACGCTTGTATGGTCCTTGAGAAACTATTCTTTAAAAAATCCACACCTGTATGGGTCCTTGAGAAACTATTCTTTAAAAAATACACGCCTACATTGGTCCTTGAGAAACTATTCTTTAAAAAATCAACGCCTGTATTGGTCCATAAGAAACTATTCTTTAAAAAATCCACATTCTTTAAAAAATCCACGCCTGTATTGGTCCTTGAGAAACTACTCTTTAAAAAATCCACGCCTGTATTGGTCCTTGATAAACTATTCTTTAAAAAATCTACGCCTGTATTGGTCCTTAAAGAAATATTCTTTAACAGAACCACGCCTTATGGTGATTCTTGAAAAAATATTCTTTTAAAAATTCACGTCCTTGAACAAAATATCTTTAAAAAATACTCACCTGTATTGGTCCTTGAACAAATAATCTTAAACAATTCAACCGCTGTATTGGTCCCTGAACAAATAATCTTAAACAATTCAACCGCTGTATTGGTCCTTTTCAAAAATATTCTTTAAAAACCCACGCCTGTATTGGTCCTTGAACAAAAAAAAATCTTTAAAAAATCGATTCATGTATTTGTCCTTGAACAAAAAATCTTTTTAAAATCTACGCCTTTTTTGGTCCTTGAAAAAATATTCTTTGAAAAATCCACGCCTGTGGTCCTTAAAAAAATATTCTTTAAAAAATCCACACCTATATTGGTCATTTTCAAGAATATTCTTTAAAATATATCCTTTGGAAATCGCTGCTGGTTTCCTGAAACTTTTAGCTATTTTTATAGTTATATGCAGCATACAACCATATCCATTCAAACAGACATACATGTGAATGTTCACATAATGATTATGTTGTAGGGCAATAAAATCAAATTACAAAATAATCAGGACAAAAAGTTCGTTCATCGTTGGCATTTTTGTTAGTTTGTGTGTATGTGTGTGTGTGTGGCATACTCTATTTTTTACAAATAACACAACACTAAAAAACGACAAACAAACCAATACAAACATAATCATAAATTGCTATTTGTACAAATAATACAAAGTGATACAGACTCTCACACATACACAGAGACACACATACATATGTACACGAACATTCAGCCATTTGTTCATTGGCATAATGTAAAATATCAACAATAATAACAACAAACGAAAGAACAGAACAGAAAAAACATTATTTTAACATACATAAATATTCACCCGCACACATACACACGGACACAGAGATGTCACTGTGTGTGTCTCCGTATAACTGGCACATGTATGTGTGTGTGTATATGTATATCCGTATATCCTTTTGTAGTAACAAGTGACTTTAGGCAGGATAAAAATGAGGATTTCAACATAATCTACAATACATTAGCGGTAGCTTTGCTGTGGATTTCAATTCAATTCTTCAGGTATCGAATGAAAATCCATGTAAATTACGATTTGGCACCTTTTTGCAAACATTTTGTCTTTTGTCATTGACTACAGTCGTGTGTCGGCCACCCTCTATTTTCCCCGCAAACCGAAAAGTGAAAATGAATGAATCCAAAGAAAATTCATATTTAAGAGTAAAAGTTTTCTTTTTTAAGTATTAGAGGAAGGGAGAGTGATAGAGAGCGGAATGAGCAGGGTTGACGGGATGGTTGGTTGGCTGGCTGACTGGTTCGATTCGATTATTTTTTCATCGTCGACTTCTTCCAAGAAGTCAAACTATGCTGGCAAGCCAAGAAAGTGTACAGATGTTGATGATGGTACTTTTGGGGGAATTGGTTTTTTGAGACGTTGAAGAGGAAGGGCAATCCGGAGGTTCATTGAACGTGTATGTTATTCTGGTGGCAAAAGTTAAAAGGGTTTTGCCATCAGTTTTTTGGTCCTTCTTTCAATCCAAAACAATGTGAAAATTGCTTTTTATTCTTATTAAAATCTCCCAACGAACAACTACGACTGGTTGGCAATAAAACAATGGTGAAAAAATCGAATCGAAATGGATTTAAGCCAAAATACCAACCAAACATCCGTTAAAAGGATTTTTGATCAATTTTTTCATTCAAATGTAATAGAGGATTAGAAATATTTATTTTAAATGGCTATGTTACGATGTCAAGTTCTTGTTAAGGCTACGAGAAACATATTTAAAATGTAAATAGATTCTGCGAATAAAATAATATTTTTTAAAGGCTTGGATTCTTTAAAAAAATATTTTTTCAAGAACTATCCTTCCAATAGGGGTGGATTTTTTAAAGATTATTTTTTCAAGGAATAACCTCCCAATAGGCGTGGATTTTTAAAGAATATTTTTTCAACGACCAATACAGGCGTGGATTTTTTAAAGGATTCTTTTTCAAGAACCAATACAGGCGTGGATTTTTTAAAGAATATTTTTGCAAAGAATCAATACAGGCGTGGATTTTTTAAAGAATATTTTTGCAAAGAACCAATACAGGCGTGGATTTTTTAAAGAATATTTTTGCAAAGAACCAATACAGGCGTGGATTTTTAAAGAATATTTTTGCAAAGAATCAATACAGGCGTGGATTTTTTAAAGAATATTTTTGCAAAGAACCAATACAGGCGTGGATTTTTTAAAGAATATTTTTGAAAATAACCAATACAGGCGTGGATTTTTAAAGAATATTTTTGCAAAGAATCAATACAGGCGTGGATTTTTTAAAGAATATTTTTGCAAAGAACCAATACAGGCGTGGATTTTTTAAAAAATATTTTTTTCAAGGACCAATACAGGCGTGGATTTTTTAAAAAATATTTTTTCAAGGGTTCAATACAGGCGTGGATTTTTTAAAGAATATTTTTTCAAGGACCAATACAGGCGTGGATTTTTTAAAAAATATTTTTTCAAGGACCAATACAGGCGTGGATTTTTTAAAAAATATTTTTTCAAGGACCAATACAGGCGTGGATTTTTTTAAAGAATATTTTTTTAAGGATCAATACAGGCGTGGATTTTTTAAAGAATATTTTTTCAAGGATCAATACAGGCGTGGATTTTTTAAAGAATATTTTTCAAGGATCAATACAGGCGTGGATTTTTTAAAGAATATTTTTTCAAGGATCAATACAGGCGTGGATTTTTTAAAGAATATTTTTTCAAGGATCAATACAGGCGTGGATTTTTTAAACAATATTTTTTCAAGGATCAATACAGGCGTGGATTTTTTAAACAATATTTTTTCAAGGATCAATACAGGCGTGGATTTTTTAAACAATATTTTTTCAAGGATCAATACAGGCTGGATTTTTTAAACAATATTTTTTTCAAGGATCAATACAGGCGTGGATTTTTTAAAGAATATTTTTTCAAGGATCAATACAGGCGTGGATTTTTTAAAGAATATTTTTTCAAGGATCAATACAGGCGTGGATTTTTTAAAGAATATTTTTTCAAGGATCAATACAGGCGTGGATTTTTTAAAGAATATTTTTTCAAGGATCAATACAGGCGTGGATTTTTTAAAGAATATTTTTTCAAGGATCAATACAGGCGTGGATTTTTTAAACAATATTTTTTCAAGGATCAATACAGGCGTGGATTTTTTAAACAATATTTTTTCAAGGATCAATACAGGCGTGGATTTTTTAAACAATATTTTTTCAAGGATCAATACAGGCGTGGATTTTTTAAACAATATTTTTTCAAGGATCAATACAGGCGTGGATTTTTTAAACAATATTTTTTCAAGGATCAATACAGGCGTGGATTTTTTAAACAATATTTTTTCAAGGATCAATACAGGCGTGGATTTTTTAAACAATATTTTTTCAAGGATCAATACAGGCGTGGATTTTTTAAACAATATTTTTTCAAGGATCAATACAGGCGTGGATTTTTTAAACAATATTTTTTCAAGGATCAATACAGGCGTGGATTTTTTAAAGAATATTTTTAAAAAGGACCAAAAGCGGATTTCAAAATAATTTTAAACACATTTTATCCACTTTGTTAATTATTCCAAATAATTTGCATTGAATTCAAATTTTTCTCTACACTTAAAACTGTGTTACCAATTGTCCTGGTATTTGTCCCCCAGACAATAATCTTCAAGAAATCTTTTGAAGACAAATCATGGCAACGCAGCCACACGACAATGTCCTTCATTTTCTATTCGCATCTTCAAAATGTATTTTTTCTTCGATCCTAGCATATCTACAAAAGCATAGCTGTAACGTTGTAATTGAAGAGGAACCCTCACTATTACAACGGCACGGGACAGCAGCCAGCATCATCAAATTCGCAAAATGTAAACGTACCTCAGTGAGCATACATATATTTGTGTATGTGTTTGTGTGTTCTGTGCAAAGATATACCCTTCACATGATTCACAATTCGCATGTGTGCCACTGGGAACAGATTTAGAGGTTACTTATGTGTGATTTAAGTGAAGCACGCGCGAATATGGCGGTGATAATTCTTTTAAAAATTGGAAATTGTTTTCCAATCGATTTCACATTTAGCCAAAGCTTTTCTCGCTTCAATCCACCGAACATCCTTGGTTCCCTTGTCCCTTTTATCGTTTGTTCGGTTGTTCATTCGTTTGCCAGCATTTTGTTTCATATTCACAAATGTATGTACATGATTATAAATTTATTGCCATATTCAGCCATATATGTGTTGTTCCATAATTTTTTTATGGAATGTTTCTTGACAAAATATTCTTTAAAAATCCACGCCTATTGACCGGATGTTTCTTGACAAAATATTCTTTAAAAATCCACGCCTATTGGCCGGATGTTTCTTGACAAAATATTCTTTAAAAATCCACGCCTATTGGCCGGATGTTTCTTGACAAAATATTCTTTAAAAATCCACGCCTATTGGCCGGATGTTTCTTGACAAAATATTCTTTAAAAATCCACGCCTATTGGCCGGATGTTTCTTGACAAAATATTCTTTAAAAATCCACGCCTATTGGCCGGATGTTTCTTGACAAAATATTCTTTAAAAATCCACGCCTATTGGCCGGATGTTTCTTGACAAAATATTCTTTAAAAATCCACGCCTATTGGCCGGATGTTTCTTGACAAAATATTCTTTAAAAATCCACGCCTATTGGCCGGATGTTTCTTGACAAAATATTCTTTAAAAATCCACGCCTATTGGCCGGATGTTTCTTGACAAAATATTCTTTAAAAATCCACGCCTATTGGCCGGATGTTTCTTGACAAAATATTCTTTAAAAATCCACGCCTATTGGCCGGATGTTTCTTGACAAAATATTCTTTAAAAATCGACGGCGATTGGCCGGATGTTTCTTGACAAAATATTCTTTAAAAATCGAAGACGATTGGCCGGATGTTTCTTGACAAAATATTCTTTAAAAATCCACGCATATTGGCCGGATGTTTCTTGACAAAATATTCTTTAAAAATCCACGCCTATTGGCCGGATGTTTCTTGACAAAATATTCTTTAAAAATCCACGCCTATTGGCCGGATGTATCTTGACACAATATTCTCTAAAAACTCATGCCTATTGGTCGGATGTTTCTTGACAAATATTCTTTACAAATCCACGCCTGTTGGCCGGATGTATCTTGACACAATATTCTCTAAAAACTCATGCCTATTGGTCGGATGTTTCTTGACAAATATTCTTTAAAAATCCACGCCTATTGGCCAGATGGTCCTTGAAGAAATATTATTTAAAAATCCACGCCTATTAGCCAGATGGTCCTTGAAGAAATATTCTTTAAAAATCCACGCCTATTGGCCAGATGGTCCTTGAAAAAATATTCTTTGAAAATCCACGCCTATTGGCCAGATGGTCCTTGAAAAAATATTCTTTAAAAATCCACGCCTATTGAGCGGCTAGTCCTTGCCAAAATATTCGTTAAAAATCCACACCTGTTGGTCTGCTGGTCCTCATAGAATATTTTCTTGATAGTCCCATATATAGAGGCGCCCATACATTGAACATGTATTGTATCAACCTCTTCCTAACCATATGCTTGACTGCATCACCCATTTGTACATACCAGTGTTGTATTGTTCGGTTCTCCATAGTTTCCAATATTCTATTCCGAGGAACATCATTGCCATGGGTCTCTGATGGGGTCGAGTGAGATAGAGAAATATCACAATTTATTTTGTTATTGTATTTTTATCTCGTTGCCCTTTTTTGTTCGAAATATTTAATTCATATGCGAACTTCTGTGTGTTGTTGTTACTACTGTTGCTATTATTTTTCGCTTGATTGACTTGCATTATATAAGGATTTCAATACAACAACAACAAGAACAAAAAAGGGCGTTACTTCAACTGGATTATAAACATTTTATTGGGATTTCTTTTTAACTTATTTCGAAAAAAATCGCTTCTCTTATATTCTTATTTAGATTAAAATATATTGAGTGTGAAATTTGAAATCAGATTGTTTGGAATATTAGTTCAATATTGCAACAAATTTCGTAGGTCGATTCGAAATAAATCCAAGGATTTAACACTACAGCCTAAAGAGTTAACAGTCAATTTGTGTAGAGGAAGAGGGGGGAGAGGTACTTTAAGGGGCATGTTTTTGCAGCAGGCCAAAAGGCCTGGGTCTCTAAAGAATATTTTTGGAGGCCAATAGGCATGGATTTTTAAAGAATATTTTGTCAAGAACCAACAGCCCAATAGGCGTGGATTTTTAAAGAATAATTTTGCAAGAACCAACAGCCCAATAGGCTTGGATTTTTAAAGAATATTTTTGCAAGAACCATCCTGCCAATAGGCGTGTATTTTTAAAGAATATTTTGTCGAAAACCACCGGCCAAAAGGCGTGGATTTTTAAAGAATATTTTATCAAGAACCAACAGCCCAATAGGCGTGGATTTTTAAAGAATATTTTGTCAAGAACCAACAGCCCAATAGGCGTGGATTTTTAAAGAAAATTTTGTCAAGAACCGCCAGACCAATAGGTGTGGATTTTTAAAGAATATTTTGTCAAGAACCGCCAGACCAATAGGTGTGGATTTTTAAAGAATATTTTGTCAAGAACCACCAGACCAATAGGCGTGGATTTTTAAAGAATATTTTTTCAAGGACCATCTGGCCAATAGGCGTGGATTTTTAAAGAATATTTTGTCAAGAACCACCAGACCAATAGGCGTGCATTTTTAAAGAATATTTTGTCAAGAACCACCAGACCAATAGGCGTGCATTTTTAAAGAATATTTTGTCAAGAACCACCAGGCCAATAGGCGTGGATTTTTTAAAGAATATTTTTCCAAAGACTACCAGACCAATAGGCGTGGATTTTTTAAAGAATATTTTTCCAAAGACTACCAGACCAATAGGCGTGGATTTTTTAAAGAATATTTTTCCAAAGACTACCAGACCAATAGGCGTGGATTTTTTAAAGAATATTTTTCCAAAGACTACCAGACCAATAGGCGTGGATTTTTTAAAGAATATTTTTCCAAAGACTACCAGACCAATAGGCGTGGATTTTTTAAAGAATATTTTTCCAAAGACTACCAGACCAATAGGCGTGGATTTTTTAAAGAATATTTTTCCAAAGACTACCAGACCAATAGGCGTGGATTTTTTAAAGAATATTTTTCCAAAGACTACCAGACCAATAGGCGTGGATTTTTTAAAGAATATTTTTCCAAAGACTACCAGACCAATAGGCGTGGATTTTTTAAAGAATATTTTTCCAAAGACTACCAGACCAATAGGCGTGGATTTTTTAAAGAATATTTTTCCAAAGACTACCAGACCAATAGGCGTGGATTTTTTAAAGAATATTTTTCCAAAGACTACCAGACCAATAGGCGTGGATTTTTTAAAGAATATTTTTCCAAAGACTAGAAGACCAATAGGCGTGGATTTTTAAAGAAAATTTTTAAGGCATATTTTGTCAAGGACTGTTGAACCCACAGACGTGGATTTTTAAAGAATATTTTGTCAAGACTACCAGACCAATAGGCGTGGATTTTTTAAAGAATATTTTTCCAAAGACTACCAGACCAATAGGCGTGGATTTTTAAAGAATATTTTGTCAAGAACCACCATACCAATAGGCGTGGATTTTTAAAGAATATTTTTTCAAGGACCATCTGACCAATAGGCGTGGATTTTTAAAGAATATTTTGTCAAGAACCACCAGACCAATAGGCGTGGATTTTTAAAGAATATTTTTTCAAGGACCATCTGGCCAATAGGCGTGGATTTTTAAAGAATATTTTTTCAAGGACCATCTGGCCAATAGGCGTGGATTTTTAAAGAATATTTTGTCATGAACCATCAGCCCAATTGATTTTAATTTTGTAAAACCCGTTTAATTGTCTTTAAGCCTCCAGCAATCTAATGACTTTTTAATCAAAGAGGTTATAAAATTACCCATTAATTATGAAAACGTGGCATTTCAAACTAATCAAATCACAATGAAATTTGCTTCTGCTCCAGCTACTACCTTTAAGGATAAATAAATGTCCACCTCTCTCTCCAAAGAAAATAATAAAGAAAATCAAACAAAATGAAGACATTTTTATGAGCTTCAAATGACAACCATAAAACATGACACCATTTTGTTGATATTTCGGATGCAAGCTCCATGGCCGCCATATTGACCCAAAAATCATAAAACCACCACACCATGAGAAGATTGCAAAAATAGAAATTGTGGCTAAAAACATATAAAAACACGCGCCCTTTTCCAAGCCTCCACACCACTACCCCATCCCATCCCCTCCTCTTCCCCATCCTTGAATACAAGAAAACAATAAAGTTTATGGAGCAACAAAAAAGAAATAAAAAGTTGAAAATAAATAAAGTAATTCCAGTACGAATCAAATAAAAGTTCCACAATATAGAGCCCAGCTCAGACCCATATACTCCTGCTCCCACTAGCTCGTCCCCCCTATTTCATTGGCCAGTCCATATTAACGTGGTTATTGTCCTTGTTTTGTTTGCGTCTGAATTTAGACATTTTTATATGACCAAATTTTATGACAGTTTTTGTGATCTTCTTATTATGGCTTTTTAATGTTGACTGAAAGCAAAGCAAAATAACCAACAGAAAAAATATTAACCGAAAAACGGAACACAATATAATATAGAGGAGGGTCATAAACGATTAGAAAAGAAGGTGACATTCATTGCTTTGACATTGTTTTGGGGGGTAAAAATATTAAAGATTATGAGGATGAAAAACTGTCAATTTAATATAATGAAATTATTACAAATAACAGATGATTTCTTAAACAAAAACTGTGCTTAGAACAATTCTTTCGTAGGTCACATTAGAAAAACTCGGATTAAAGACACTAGAAATCATGCTTTAAATATTCCTTCTAAAAACACTGAAAAAGATCTGCTCGAAACCCCTTGGAGACTCTTAAATATATATGTATATCAGAATTTGTATATGACTTGATTTATTTTAAAGGATTTTTCATTTAGAACGATCAAGACACTTACCGGGATTTTTAAAGAAATATCCTACCAATAAGTGTGGATTTTTAAGGGTCATCAGGATCTGTAAACGTCGACTTAAAAAAATCAAGGGCTGTCCGGTCAAACAGCGAGAATTTTAAATCAAAATTTTCAAGGTGTGGATTTTTAAAGATTATTTTTTAATTACCATCGGGACCCATAAATGCAAATTTTTAAAGAATATTTACCGAAATCTCTTTTTTTCGATTACGCAGATTAAAAAGTGAACATAGTTCCAATTAAATATTTTAGCAAATGCCTACAGTTTTCACTTTAAGCACTCTTCGAACACATAAGTACACATTTTCAAGATTACCTTCATACCACCACTAAATATAGTACCAGTTAGTACCAAAAACCCTTTGGTACTCTCCGTCAATGACCCACATTCTATATTTTAGGTTTCCAGCTCTCTCCGTTACCCAAATCCAAATTGTTCCAAATTAAGTGAATTTTCTATTCTATTTACTATTCGTACATATAAATTCGAATTTCCAAAGTTATCTTCTTAGCTCAACAGTAATCTAAATTGCAAATCTCAGGATACCAGATTTAATACAGAAGTAAGAATTTCTAAAACTACATAAATCCTTCACTCTAACAGTAATATTAATTCCACCCATATCCAAATTGGACCAAATACAGTACTTTTCGTACTGATAATAGTAATCGTAAGTAAGTCAAAATAGTAATCGTAAGTCCACATTTAAAAATTCCAGCAATATCCGTTCACCAAAAACCAAATTGTATCAGATTTGGTAGAATTCTGTAAAATACATTTCGTACAAATATGCCAAACATATCTCAATCCTACACTCCCGCAGTAACCTAAGTTGCAACATTCAGGATTCCAGTGCTACCCCTTCACCACAGACCAAATTGTACAAATTTTAGTACCATTTATTATTTTTCGTGGACGTAAGTATGATTTTCCAAAACATTCCCAATTCCAAACTCCAACAGTAATTTTAATCATAAATTTCAGTATCCCTGCCCTCTTCGTTCACATAGCTCCAAATTGTACCATATATCGTATCGTACCATTTAGTACTTTTCGTACTTATAAGTTCGAATTTCCAACACTACCTCAATCCTATACTCCAACAGTAATTTTAATTCCAAATATAAGTTTTTCATCTCTATCCGTTCACTCTAATCTAAATTGTATCATATACACATAATTACGAAGTTTCAAAAGTGAATCCAAATTTCAATCATAAACTCCAATAGTAATTTTAATTCCAAATTTCAGGATTCCAGCTTCCTCCCTTTACACAGAAGCAAACTATATCATAGTTAGTACAATTGAGTACCAATAAGCATACATTTCCAAATTAACCTTAATTCTACACTCCAACAATAACCAAAATTTCAGGATTCCTAAATGCAAATTGTACCAAATTTAGTACCATTTCGCATCCATATAAATAAAAAATTTCCAAACTACCTAAAACTTACAAAACTTTCAGAATCCCAGCTTTACCCTTGACACAAATTGAAATTGTACCTTATGTAGTACATTTAGTACTTTTCGTACCCATGCGCACGAATTTGCAAAATTATCTCAATCTTACACTCCAACAGTAATTTTCATTCCAAGTTTCTGGATCTCAGCCCTATCCGCTCACACAATTCTAAATTGCACCATATTAAGTACTTTTCGTATCTAGAAGTACGAATTTCCTAAACTACATCAATCGTGTTCTTAGTAGTAATCTTAATTGAAATTCCAGGTTTCAAATTTAAGGACTTCAGTCCTATCCGCAAAAACAAATTGAAAACATATTTATTATCATTTAGTACTTTTTGTTTTCCTAATTAGGAATTTCCTAAATTACCTCAATCCTACACTCCAACAGTAATCCTAATTTCAAAGTTCTGGAGTCCAGCTCTACCAGTTCACACAAAATCAACTTGTACCAAATTTAGTATAATTTAGTACACGTAAGAACGATACCTCCATAACCCAATTCTAACAATTTTAGGTTTCCAGGTCTCTTCGTTCGCCTAAATCCAATAATTACCAAATTTAGTACCTATTAGTACTGTTCGTACCAATAAGTACGAATTTCCTAAAGTACTTCAATCCTACAGTCATTTAAATTCCCAACTCTATCTGTTCACCAAAATCCAACTTTTACCAATTTTAGTACCATTTAGTACTTTTTGTACACATAAAAACAATTTTTTAAAGTATTTCTATTTTTTTTTTAGGATTCCATCTCTATAAGCTCAAATAAATGCAAAAGTACTAAATTTAGTACCATTTCATATTTTTTTTTAAGTATTTCTAAAACAATTTCCTTCCCAACGTGTATTCCATATAAAAATTCAAGATTCTAGCTATAAATGTTCAATATATATACAATTATAAATAAATCTAGTAAAGGCACCATATTTAGTACATTTTAGTACTTTTCGTAGCCTTCTAGTTCTAATTTCCAACAACCCAGCCTTATCTCATGCCTACACACCAACAACAGCCCACACTCAAAATCTTAAGATTCCAGCTTCAAACGTTTCGTCTTGGCGAACACTAAGCACTTTTATACATCAAGATAGGTCCGCCCCATCTGTTACCTCCCTACAAACATTTGAAATCTGCACATCCAATATTAAACGAATGAGATGACCGATTTCAACCAAACAGTGCATATCGGAATATTTTAGCCAAACCTATATTAAGTCAGAAGATAGAACCCATCAATCCACTCCTTCTGGCACCTCTTCTCCTAAGTGTTAAAATTTTGAATTTGAGTATCCGCGCTGTGGGCCAGATATCCCATTTATCCGCCATAACTAGAGCAACACAAAAAAAAAAAAACAGTGATTTTAAAATCTAATTTTCTTATTTTCAGGATTGAAGCTGGAAATTAAAAGGTAAGAAACATTTATAACAAAAAAATACTTTACGGCCAAACATACAGGGTGAGATAAAAAAAAACTGCAACAAAGTCAAACGCCATAATTTTTACATTTTTTTTTTAATTTTTTATAATAAAAGTAAAAAACGTCGGAATTAGCATCAAATTTTAAAATATGTTTAGATTTGTTCGGATTGGTCACCTTTGGCACGAATTATGGCCTTCAAACGGCCAATGAAACCATCACACGCTGCCCGAATGTTTCCCGGCGAAGCGCTTGCTTGTGATGATCGACACTTCGGTATTTTTTAGTGCCAATCTTGCTTTCCAAAATACCTCAGACCCAATAGGCCAACGGATTGGTATCCGGAGATTTTGGTGGCCATTGTGCG
The DNA here is from genome assembly GCF_032173495.1 of Musca vetustissima. Lineage (NCBI taxonomy): Eukaryota > Metazoa > Arthropoda > Insecta > Diptera > Muscidae > Musca > Musca vetustissima. Next base: position 31,206 of record NW_026874319.1, read on the forward strand.
CTGGAAATGAAGCGAGGAACCTCATTTTGTAACCATTCTTGGGTGGCGCGTGCTGAGTCTTTTTGGAATGTCCATGGTCTGTGGCCAAAATGTTTGCGTGCCCAAGGCTTTAATACACCCGCCAGAATATTTTCGCGATAATATTCAGCATTTATTCTGATGTCGCGGTCGATTAATACGAGTGGAGAGCGACCGTCGGCTGTTTTTTATGGCGGCCACACCATCACCATTGTCGGCGCTTGAGTTCTCGTGGCCAACCAAAGGTGTACATTTTCAGCTGACCTTTTGCGCAAGTAAACACGATCATTTTGTTTCTTTACAAATGTTTTCTCTTTGGAGAAACCCAAATTCGGCAGTTCACCAGTTTCGGACAAGCAGAGCAACTCTTTAGCTCTTTTGAGTTCTAGCACTTTTTAGAATTTCAATGGCCCGAGCTCATTTTTCAATATTTTCCGAGCCATTTTTCGGCCTATAGGTCAAATGACCGGTTTTTCTCTGTGCAAAATTGAAAAAAAAATCAAAGTGTCGCTTTTCACGAGTTGTTGTTGTTTTTGTATTTAGAACACTTCAAAATAGAGAGACGTGATATATATTAGTGCTAAATATGAAGTACCGTTACACATCTGGCCGTGCAAGTCGCTCAATATAATTTATTCTATAAATATGCTTATATTTCTATGGTGCTTAGTCAACTTTGAGTGCGTATTATTTCGATTGTGTTTACAATAATTAATTAGTGTAAAATGGAAAATATAGATACAAGTGAGCATATTTATATTAAATCAAAACATTTTTATGTTTGCGACACTATACTTGAAAATAACCCTTTAGCCTATGAAGACTTTAAAGAGTTAAAGTAATTTGATATATTGACTTTCAGTAAGCTTTAACAAAAAGAAAAAAGCTGATGCTGTTTTCAAACATTAAGTGAGCAAAATTGATGTCGACAACATTTCGGATGAAAGAGAGAAATATTTAAAGCAAACAGTTCATTTATTTTGCTGAAAATTAGCGCAAAGTTGGTAAAAATGTCACAGAAACATGAATGTTTTCAAAGACAAAAATCATGAATGGCTATATTCGGATTTAAATTGTTTGCTTAAGAATTTTTCAGAAAAAACTGCACCTAATAAAAACTTTAAATTTGGTAAAAGAAAATAAGCTACTGACCTTTCAACTGAGAAACGTCACACCCCAAGAACCCCAAATCAGATCAGATCTAAATCAGATCCGATTTGAATCAAATTTGGCAGAGATTTCTGATTTTCGTTATGATCGGTTGTATATTGCAATTCTGGCGTGGTTTAAACGTGAAATCGAATGGAACATATATATGGATGTTATATCTAAATCTGGACCGATCTGAAACAAATTTTCCTAAGTTGTTTTTAGCCTATAGCCTTAGACGTGAAATCGGATAGAACATATATATTGGAGCTATATCTAAATCTGAACCGCTATGAACGAAATTCGACACACTTATTTGCAGACTCAAAAAAAATCGTACAAACCAAATGTCATCGTCATCCGTTGTATATTACCGATTTGGTGCATTTTAAACCTGAAATCGGATGATAATATATATGCGAGCCATATCCAAATCTGAACCGATTTCTTCCAAATTCAACAATAACAATTCTAGTAACAAAAAATCAGTTGGGCCAAATTTCATGACGAATACTAAGATTTTGTTGCCGCTATTAATTTTGCACAGAAAAAGTGGTCATTTGACCTGCACTGCGACGCGGGTTTCGATCAAGTCGCTTCTTTACTTTTCGAACCATTTCTGCTGATGTTGCTGTTTTGTTCCGTCCACTTCCTTGACATCGGGCTACGCTACCAGTATCACGGTAACAAGCGATTTTACGAGACACAAAAGATTTATTCACATTTAAATCTAACGATAGCCTCTTGTAGTTTTCCAGACAAATATAAAGACATCACACTATTACGCTTGAATTCCATCACGAATAACTTTGGAAAATTTTCACAAAAATGCTTTTGTACGCTTGTAAACAATACAATGAGCTGTCACTGGTATAATTTTAACAGCTGTCGTACGAGAGGCTTAGAAATGGCAGCAGTCTGAAGTTGGTTGCAGTTTTTTCATCTCACCCTGTAGAACGAGAGATATTTGATTATTTCTTAAAAATTTTAAATATTTAAAATTGAAGCGCTATCCTCTGGCTACTTTAGTTTGAAAATTAATTTTTCATGGGTAATTGGAGCCTTTAGCGTACGTAAAACCGACTGACACTCTTTTTGGATACTTTTCACTCCCATTATAGCACACTCTTCTTACATTCATATATTTTTAGAAGTAGATCAAAAGTAATACTAATGTTGCGTTCAGTGGTGTTAGTAGCATATTTGTATACTTTTGATCCCTCCCTCAATATTTCATCCCTCCATATTTAAAATATAATAATTTGGTCAGACGTTAAACTACCAAAAAATCACACTATAACAACATCTATGAAGGATGTGTAGTCTTAAGTGATTTCAAAGAAAACAATACTCTTCATATTGTTCTCCATTTTTAATAATGATAACAAAAGCAAAAGGTTAAATTGTCCATGGCTGGTACATTTGCCAATCACAGTCACCAACTGATTACTAGATTTAGATTTCTCATTTCATTTCAGTTATCACAAATTCCACATTTTTATATCACAGCGATGTTGGTGGTGATTTTATATCATACAGGCATGAACGCACACTCCCAGCATGGGGAGTATGTATTTTTTGAGATGTTTGTCTCATTGTTTCATTGACATTATATAACCCACAATTGCTGAAGAATATACTGCAAAATATTTATTTAACTAACACAACAACAACAACAATACACAACACAATCTCCGCTCATTCTTAAATACATTTCGACATTGTCATTAGACAATGAATGACTGCTGGGTATGGCAAATAAAATATGTCACTTGACTCGACTGCTTTGTTTGGTGGGAGAGTATTCCTTTTTTCGAACATAAGGTTATTTCTATTCTACACAAAGGAATACCAGCCACATTTAACGCCCACATACACCCGCACTCCCAGTCAATCCATGTTCGTTTCATTCATACAACTTGCAATGTAATTGAAGCAGTGGTGTTAACTTTGGGGTGTACGTACGTATGTATGTAACAGAACATAAATTGGCTTGGTTAGAGATAACCCTCTTTTCAGTTTGGTTTTCTATGGAGGAAAAATAAGAAAGGAGTTACATGAAAGTCCTTTTTGGGTTTATTAAAAGAACGAAATGTTGAATTCTAATATTATATATATTTAGGTATGTCCACTTTGTGCTATTCTAAAGAAGGGTCTGAGTTTTGTTTTCCTTCAGAAGTGGTTAGCGGTGAGAGGACATGGGTATTCGTCCTCTAATAAGAGATGGGAGAACTCTGATTATTTACTCCTCCATATCGAAGAGGTCATTATCGGTGGCCGTAGGGACGGTTCTCATCTGATAGACGATTGGCAGTCTACATCAATAATATCACCTTCGACCGGTAAAAAAGGCGCTGAGCCGATTTGTAAGGGTTCCCATTTTCATGGTTCTTGTCCATTTTCTTAGAGTGTATTATATGGCGGTGCTTTATAGTGTTAATCAGAGATGGTCCTGTGACGATTTTTTAGGTTTTTGACTATTAAAAGGCTGTAAAAGTTGAAAACATCATATACATATATAACATGTATTAAACGTCATTTATTTCAATACTAGCATATGCCCGCTACTTCGTCAGTGAACGTGAGAATTATTTAAACATATCTAAATACAATATTTTGTTTTCACAGAGAACTGCATAGTCTGAAGAGCTAATCAATCTACACCCCAATATTGACCATCATTAAAATGTTAGTACCCTTTAGTTCCTTTGTCCTCTGGAATACGTACTATTCCGACTGCAGCAGCAATCTAGCTCTATACTAATTTTGTCTATCATTTATTACATTTCGTACTCTTGTAGTACTTATTTCCAAAACTAATTCCAAATTTCATGATTCGAGCTCTATAGGTTAACCCAAATCTTAATATTACTAAATTCAGGACCATTTAGTACACAATAATATAAAAGCAATAGAAATTATATTTCCCAATTTGAGGATTCCAACCCGATTGCGTCACCCAAATATTATTGTACCAAATTTAGTACCATTTAAAACACATTAGTATGAATATTTAATCTTTCTATATTCCCCAATTCTAAACCCTGCCCCCTGGGGGGGCAGTTTTGAACACTTTGAGTTCGTCCTTTAAAACAGTAATAAGATATATTTATCAAGCTTATAGTATGTCATATGTATATTCATTTTAAAGGTTACATATGTACCTATTAGTTAAAATTTATAAGAAACCAAAAATTATAAAATAAAAAATTTTATAAGGCTTGAAAGCAAAAAGTGTTCAAAGGTGCCCCCCTCTCCCCTACATATTAGTACGAATTTCCAAAAATTTCCTACATAGCCCAATTCTGCACCGTAAACAGTGATCCGATCTACAAAATTTCAGCATTCCTGCTCTATCGGTTCAGCCCAAATTCAAATTGTACCAAATTTAGTACCCATTAAAAAAACACTGTTTCGAGAAAAACGCGTTTAAAATTCGTTTCCGAAGTCTCTGACCAATTGTAAGGTATATAATTGGTAGTTGTAATAGTTTAAAGATATTTAAATGTTTCATTAATATCTCATCAATTCGGTTTCCATTCGAACTTTAAAGTCTATTTTTAGTTTTCAAATGATATTCATGAAAGTTTTATCAATTGTTTAGGGCGAAAAAGACCCATAAGGACTTGACATAGAAAACAGGATATGTTTTACAATAATATTTTATATTCAATTTTACCGAATGTGATCACAAAAAGCAGTGAGTGGTGCTGTATAGTCGGACGGGGTGGATCATATGATACCCTACACAACTACCACTGAACTTTAACTTTCTGGGAATGGAGCAATAGTTCGCGGTATTTGTACCGCCTTTTCCGATTAGAGGCCAACAGATCCTCTTTCTTACACTTTCGAGCGAACTTTCTGCACTCTAGTGTGGTAATGGTAATATTAAACATATCAATTATCCATTATTTTTATATAAACTATAGGGCATTAATTAACATGCTTCGGAAGTCCGTTTTGTTGTATGATTTCTTGCAATTTTAAAGGTATCTTCATAATACTTCTCTCATAGAAGTCATGCTCTCTATTTGCAAAAACTCTAGTAGTCGATTTTCACAATCCACCCTATATACCAATTTTTTATCATTAAAGAAATTTTGCATAGCATGAAAAACATTTTAATCGCTTGTTGCCAAGTACGGACTGTATGGCTGATGCATTAAAATTTCCCAACCAAGCTCCCAAAATTTTTGGCGAGACACAGTAGATGTGTGTGACCTAGCGTTGTCCTGGTGTAACACGACACCTCTCCTGTTGGCCAATTCTGGCCAATTTTAAATGGTTTGAAACAGATTTTTAGCTCCTGGGCAATGTTACCACTGCTAACATTTTCGACGACCGGCTCACCTGTGCAAGGTGGATCTTTAACATCAAAAATTCCTGAACGGAATCTACAAAACCAAAATTGCACATAATTGTTAAAGTATCGGAACCATAAACACCATTCAAAATTTTAGCCGCTTGGCTTGCATTTTCGCCATTGTCAAAGAAAAATTGTAACATGTACCGAATTTTCTCTTTGTTCATGTTCATTTTTAACACCCTGTAATTCACAACTGAATGCACCAAACAAAAAGCAGCAAAATAATGTTTTTTACTGCGAAATGTCATCCTTCCAACGAGCATAAATCTGAAATTGTTTGATCGATACTTTACGAGAAACCTCTATCTATCTATACAGCCATCTGCCGAAAAAAAAATTGTATATATTTTCAAAAGTTGTGAATAGGATTGGTATATGATTTAACAAATTTTCAAAATCTGGACCCTTTGTGGGGAGGAGCTGGAAGGAATTAACAGATAGACTCCATGGTTAAGCATTATATATGTTTGCTAAACATATTTGGTTCTGCAGAGTTGGCGTCAAATCGTTAGTATATCGTTCACATATTATAAATAGATTTTTCAGCAAAAACATTTAAATTTTACGGGTGAACTATCAGAAAGATTAGACCGAAACTCCTTATCTTTGAAATTCAAACTTGTATTATTATGATAGATAGATGCAAAGTTTGAGTGACAACTGTAACTCTTCGAAATTTCATGTGCTCCAGGCAGACTCACAAACGAATGGATATTTGTATATGGACTCAAATTTGTCTGAAACGGGTTTGGTCAAAAGATACAGGGTGTCTAATAAATGAGGCATATTTATACCCTACACAAATATGTTGTCAGAGTATTATAGCTTTGTGCAGTCCCAAGAGTTTGTAACGCCGCGAAATGTATAGACCCACCTTTAAGTATACCGATCGTCAATCAATGTTCACGAAATTTTGCATCTACGATGGATTCTGACCAATGAAGAACCCTATTGTTTTGTAAACATCGGTTTATATTTAGGGGAAGAAATGGACCAAATACATAATTTTGTCGGGTTTTCTGGTCGCTAAGTATGACCCGAACATCGCAAAATTTTACATAGAGAAGAGAATAGGGTCAGAGAATAAGCATGCCTGTTCTGATAAAGATTGTTGGTCAGTATTTAGCGGGTCAAATGGACCCTGACGTTTGTGTGGAAAATGACACAAATTTTATTCTATGGCGTATATATTTACTCCTGAAGAACATAGACCCGAGAAGTTGATAGTATATCCAAAAGGACTGGTTGACCTTTAAATTGATACCAATTATGTTGCTGTACGTACTCAGATGTGGAAGTTACACTTTAATATTATTTATTAACCCAATACAATATAGCGCCGATCACTTTGAAAATGTCCATTGGGTTGCAGTTATGGTCAAGGACAACGCCTATAATTTTCGATGATGATCAGATAATAAACATCCGCAGAAAGTTAGAGTTTCGTGATAGTTGTGTAGGGTATCGTATGGTCGGCCCCGTTCGACTATACTGCTCAGCTAACTGCTTTTATATAAGCAACGTATATATACCTTCATTAGCCTTGATGATATTCAATCTATATCCACATAAGGCCTCTTAGTCTCCTACCAATAGAATTACATATTTTCTTTAATACCCACTTGTATTTTAATCATAGAAGACTTCCCTTCTAAAGAAAACCGCTTCGTCTTCCATACACAGAAGATCTTCTTGTCGTCTATCCATAGCAGACCACCGAAGCTTCCTTCTATATAAAAAATCATTAGCTTCTACTATTTCATTAGCTATAGAAGACCTCCTTGTCTTCTTCCTATAGAAGGTCATTGATGACTGCCTTGTAAAAATAAATTTAAATTGAAATGTTACAAAAAATTAATTAAACAAAAGATGTGACTATAAATCACACGCAAAGAAGGAGGTACTAAGTGAATCATTAAACACACATGATATGATTTAATAATCACCTGCATTCGGAAATGCAATGTGTGGTACACACCGGCAGAAGGGGGAAGATATGCAAATAAGATAAAAACAAAAACCAATAAAAATATTAAAATAGAACAAATGAAAAGGAAGAAAACAATAACAACAACCAAACCCCGGCATGATATTAAAATGTAATTTATTTTTACCGCAAAAAGTAAAAGGTGCCAACTTACACCAACTGGAACCTGATGACCAAAAATATTTACATTGCCTACTACCACCACCACGCACACACTCACTTACAGAATAACTGACACCAATATTAATAAACCTGTTTTCTTCCTTTTGATTTTCATTTCGAACGCAATCCACCCCATCACCCCTTGGGTCGCTTCAATTTCTTATTTATTTAAAACGCTTTGTGCCATGGCAAAATAAACTGGTGCGGCGGACAAAAGTTCAAATTGACATACTTCCTTTCCTACCTCTCCCCACTCCACTCATTCTTCCATCCAACCAACCATTCATGCATTTAACCATCCATCAATTCATTCATTACTATAAAATTATGTCGAATTTATATGCACCCCATCATCATCATCGTCAGTGTCGTCGTCGATGTCTCAGCGTCTCCGTCCGTCCGTCCGTCCGTCCGTCTGTCCATCGTCATCATTGTCCGCATCCACAACGTCGTGGTCGATCCTCCTCATCATGATAATCAACGTCAAGCCACTATCCTCCATTTGCTCTGGGACACCCATCGTTTTGTGTTGCTGTTGTTGTTGTTATTCTTTCCTCTTTCCGACACCCTTCCAACCATGAAAACTGCCTGACAAAAGACAACCCCGTGAGGTGAACACAGAAAATCACCGCATAATAAAAGTAATTGTAATGGAAGGAAGGAAATAAATGAGAGTGGAAAGTGGAAGGATAGCTGTAGGCAGGCAGGGTATGTGACCGACCGAACAGACAACAGACATCCTTATAGGCTTTCATAGCCAAATGGCAGTGTCATGCAAAGTGAATGAAATTGGGAATAAGGGTAATTGTCCTGTGCGTGTGATGTGATGTGTGAGAGATGTGAAATAAGACAGAAGAGGGCTCACAGCAGATATACTCGTACCGAAATAAGTGAATGAATGAAATGTGACCGCAAATCTTTTATTGTTGTTATTATTGTTATAGGACAGGGTCAATGAAGACATCTGTAGGTGTTATAGGATTTTAAAAGACATATGTTAATAATCTAAATTTGTAGAAAAAATAATAATTGTCCTTATAAGATCGGCATAACCTATAGTTGTACTAAATCTATGGTTAGTATAAATACTAAGGTCGACCAAGTTTGGACCATCCCCATTCACTTCACATTTTCAATTCTTTAAAATTTTGCCCTTTGTGGGGAAGGTAACAAAAGGAGTCGACCAAATTTCTGACGCTTTGTGGGAGAGGTCCCAGAATGGGCGGACCGGTTTATCCCATCTTCAGATTTGATCTAGGTTTGGTGATAGTATTATAAAGACATAAGTTTGGTTGAAGCTAGATATTCTGCCAATTTCGTTCCCTTGAAGGTAAAGAGAAGGAGTGGACCGATATCTCAACTACATTTTTAACCATTTTGTGGGGGATGTACCAGAAGTAGTGAACCGATATTTTTGAAAGAAATATTAAGATGTGCAAAGTTAAGGGGACCCCACATTATTGGTTTAAAATTTTCAAATATGCACCGTTTTTTATATGATTTGTTGCCATTTTAATGGTAACTTCATAATGCCTCTCTCATAGAAGCTCTCTTTTTGAAAAAAAACTCTAGTAGTCGATTTTAACAATCCTCCCAATGCAAGAAAAATATGATAATCGCTTGGTGCCAAGCTCGGACTGAATGGCGGATGCATTAAAACTTCTAAAACCATGCTCCCGACGTTTCTGGCGAGTCACTGTAGATGTGTGTTGCCTAGCATGGTCCTGGTGAAATATCAGAATTTAGTAAAGAGATCAAAATTTAGCGTTTGGCCATATGAAACCTACTCATAATAAATAGCAGAATCTTCCTGGCCGTTAGTCCTGATTTGGCCACCGTATGTGATAAATTTTTCTCATCTCCAGTCACCATCCACTTATGAAATGGGTCTATTTCATTCCGTTTGGCCTCACAGATGGAAATTCTATCCATCTTATTTTTTTCAGTTAATTGGTGAGGCACCCGAACATCGAGCTTCTTTTTGAATCTAGCTTTAGCACCTGGGCGATGTTACGACTGCTAACTCCGATCAACTTCGATAATTTCTCCGATTTTATCGACATTTTCATAATGGATTTCTTTTCCCCCAACCTAATAAATTGAACAAATTCTGTTGTTTTTCGTATTTAAGGAAAAGTCCAACGCGAATACAAAGACTATATATCTGTCTCTCGCATGAACTATTGACTTTGCTCGTAACAGGAACAGGACCTAGGAAATTTTTTTTTGGAAAATCATTTATTTTCGACCAAAAATCAATCAGGGAAATAAGGCAGATCTTGACCAATTACACTTATCCTGGTTCATACGATAGCTATGGAGGTCCAGAATAACTTGATAACATTTGGAACCGATTGGATGGATTAAAAGTTTTTTGTAAAAACATAGGAAGTACGAAGGAACAATAAATCGGTGTCTTCACGAGTTTTTTTTTTTATTTGAATGAAGTATTCTTGGGAAGATATAGGATCAAATTAATTAAAAAAATAAATTTCAGGAAATTTGCCAATATATTTTTGATGGTTAGTTAAATTAAGAGGAAGCCAAAAAATTACCTAATATCTGAAATTACGGTTATATGGCACCTTCCGGTGCCTGTCCTCCCCCTGATCGAAATTTTCAATATTTATGAATCCAATATCAGCGAATGGAATATCCGATTTAAACCAAATTTTTCACAACCTGTTATCTTTACCATTGGTCCACTCCTTCTGGTATCTCCCACACAAATGGTCAATATCCTCCGCAAACCATAGGGTGAGGGTATATAACTGTCGGCAACATCCCTAAAAAATTATTAATCATTAAATTTTGATATTTTCAGGATTTTTAGAGACGTTTTGCAACCGTAATTTGATATTTTGCGGTCTAAGTTTCTAAGTGCCCCAATATAATGAAACCCATCTTTTAATTTTTTTTTTTTAATTTTAAGAAAAATTGCCATCATACTTCTTTGCTGTATTCCTTATATAAAGTTCCCAAGATTATTCGCTTCGGACCCAAAATTTGACCCGGTCGTACTTAACGATTTTTAACTCATGTTATATATTTATAAGTAAATGCAATGTCTAAATGTACTTTTATACACATGATATTATTTATTTATTATACTTTTTTGTTTTTGTCATCTATTTTTTCAAAATCTTATATGTTATATATTTCAAACTGTGTGTAATTTGGTATGCAAACAATTAACAATGGCATATCGTCCATATAATTGATTTTAGACACCTCTAATACTGACCTCATGGTGGAGGGTAAAATAGTTCGTGTCCCGTATTTTTTATGAAGTTTTTTACTTTTACTAAAAATACATTTAATGGAATTAAATTTGACCAATAATTTTTAAATTGAACTAAGGTAACATAACTACCTATCCGACCCACCCATCATTTAAAGCGCCCCTCTCCTCCTCATGTCGATTTCATAATAAATCTAAATGAGCGACAAACTTTTTGTGTGTGTTTGCAAGAGAGTTTTGATTTATTTAAGATTTATGCAAACAAAATAAAACGAAACGAAATAAAACACGCACAAACAAGCATTTGTAAAACAAGAAGTCTCCCCTACCACTTCGCGTGCGCACATTCCATCCCCTTTAACAATTTAAAGTTGAATTTTTAATAAGATTGATTTTATTGCCGTAATAATAGTGGGTGGTTCCGACTACCGTCATAGCAAATGGAAGAGAATGAGGTTGTGGGTTCTATAGCTAAATTTTGAAGCCATTACCAACATATTTATTTCAGGTTGTGTGAGTCTGTGTTAGTCAAAGTCTCTTAGTCAATTTAAATGTTGGTTGGTGACTATTCACAGTTATGGTAAAAAGTGTGAATGTGGATTTTTAAATTACACAAATGACAATAATGCTAGGATTCTCACGGGATGAAAGAGTAAAAAATCTGCTCAATTTAAACACAAAATCCGCTATTTTTAGTCTTAGAAATATGCTGATAATCTTAATGTGTGGATGCTTTCATTAAAATCTGCATTTAAACTTTTGAAACTTAGTGTATTATTCCGTTTTGGGGGTGTGCTATCATTCTCTACGCACCACAGCCATACATATCGTATACTCACACGCACACATTGCCATTTTATATTATGTGCGGTGGGTAATGTTGTCGATTCTCCTGCCGTTACAGTTGTTATTGTTATTTGCCAAAAGTGTCAAAGGGTTAATAAGTTGTCGTCCTGCTGTTTTAGAACTTCATTAGTAAACATTTCATGTTTCGTTTTCACTCACGATCTCTCTCTCTCAGTTCCGGCTTGCTGTTCGCCGTTTCAGCCAAGTTATTTATGTCTTTCCAACTGTGTCGAAAATAAAATAAAAAACAAACATTCTGATATCCTTCTAACCAAATTTTTGTTTTCCGAAAAAATGTTACTTTAATAGCTACAACTCCGCTGTCACCCCACCACCACCACCCATTGCTAAGAAGTATTCATTTCGATTTGACACGGTGACATTGGGCGTTAGGCATTATTTTGTGTTAAACTCTTCTATTATCTTATTTTATGGGATCAATTAAAGTGGTAAAATGCCGGGAAATAAATGTTTATGATGTTTTATTATCCTTGTAATGTGATTACAAAGAAAATCGGATTTTTTCAGAATTTTAAAGACAATTTTGTAAAATACTATTTATTTGGAAAAAAGATAATGCAATAAAAAATTATAAATGATTTCGAAAGTAAATCCACTGGGACCCTTATATAAATAGCCTATTTCAAAGCATGGATCCTAAGTGATAGGGAAATTACCTGTTAGAAAATTCAACTAGGAACCGATACCGAAATCGCATCGGGTTATGTCAAAACATGGACCTATTTTGAATAGATTGTAGATAATAAATGGTCGCTTGTTATAGCCTTTGAAATTTGTTTTTTTAATGGAAATGTATTCTTTAAAAACTCCTGGCCTCTAATAGACTTTGAAAAATTATTTTCCGACCTTGAAAAATAGTTTTTCAAAAAACACATGCTCATAAAATATATTCTTTAACAAATCCATGCCACTAATACACGCCCAATAATAGACTTCGAAAATATTATTAAAAAATCCTCGCCTGTAATAGATTTTCGAAAAATATTCCTTAAAATGTTCAATGGTAGTAGGTCTTGAAAAATACCAACGCCTAAAATAAGTCTTGAAAATATTTAGTTGGGGAAAAATAAATTCAATATTTTTATATGAACTATAGGACTTTATTTAACATACTTCGGAATGTCCGATTTGGGCCAAATATGCACCGCTTTGTTGTATGATTTGTTGCCATTTTAAAGGTAGCCTCATTATGCCTCTCTCATAGAAGTCCCGCTCTCTATTAAAAAAAATCTATTAGTAGTCGATTTTCACAATCCCCCTAGATACCAATTTGTTATGATTAAAGAAATTTTGCAATGCAAGAAGAGGATGATAATCGGTGCCAAGTCCGGACTGTATGGCGGATGAATTAAAACGTCCCAACCAAGCTCCCGAAGTTTCTGGCGAGTCACTGTAGTTGTGTGTGTGTGGCCTAGCGTTGTCCTGGTGGAACACGACACCTCTCCTGTTGGCCAATTTTGGCCGTTTCTGGTCAATTGCTATCTTCAAACGGCTCAGTTGTTGACAGTAGAGAGCAGAATTTAGCGTTTGGCCATATGGAAACCACTCATAATAAATAATCCCCTTCCGGTCCCACCAAATGCATAGCGGAACTGTCCTGGTCGTTAGTCCTGGCTTGGCAACCGTTTGAGGTGCTTCACCGCTCTTTGATCCCGATCGTTTTCGCACCGGGTTAATGTGTGTGATCCATTTCTCATCTCCAGCCACCACCCGTTTAACAAATGGGTCTATCTCATTCCGTTTGGCCAAGGCTTCGCAAATGGAATTTTGATCCATCTTATTTTTGGTTTTAATTGGTGTGGCACCCAAAAATCGAGCTTCTTTTTGAATCCAGGTTTGTGTAAATGGTTTAAACACTTTTATGGTCGATTTTTAGCTTCTGGGTGATGTTACGAATGCTTACATGCCGGTCAACTTCCATAATTTATTCGATTTTATCGACATATTCATAATTGATTTATTTTTCCCCAACTATATATTGTAAGGGTCGGTGCAATATATAAGTCTCATCCCATAAATCTCAATGACTGGTTACCGGAAAACCGTTTTACTTGATTTTGTATACTATTATGGATTATACACTTTGTGCCGCATCGAAATAACGGTTTTTGTCCCAAATGCTCTTTAGACCAAATCCCTTTAAGACAATTTGGAGTTGATTTACAAACCACCGTCCGTATATTGGTTATACATATACAGGCCTTTGAGGGTGGGGCTTACCGACTTCTAATCCCTCCTCCGCCATAGAGGGTCAATAGGACATTTTTCATGTGTTCAACACTCCAAAAACCCATGATGCCAAAATTAGGCCACCTTGGTGGGAAAAATATATTTAACAATACCTAGATCAAGTTCGAAGATGGGTTGAAACAGTCCAATCCTTCTGATACCTCCTACAAAAAGTGTCAATATTTTAATAACTTGTAAATCTAATATCAGACTTTCACATGAAACGAATGGAGTATCCGATTTGGTAAAATCATATAAATAACTAGCATATGCCCGCTATTTCGTTAGCGAATGGGGAAATTATTTAAACACCTATATCGAACATAACTAAAACTTTAGAACCTTTGCAGTCGCAATTTCAAATTTACCTCCACATATCAAAACTACACATAGATTCTGACCGCAACAGTAATTCAGTTCGACACTAACGTGTACTTATTTCCAAAAAAATCCAAATTTTAAATATAGTTACAATCTTAATTCAAAATTTTAGGATTCCAGCTCTATCGGTTCACCTAAATCCAAATTGTATCAAATTTAGTACCATTTAGCACACATATTCAATTCAATGGAAATCTTATTAAACAATTTTAGGATTCCAGATATATCGGTTCATTTTAAATCTAAACTGTACCAAATTTAGTGCCATTTAATAAGCATTTCCAAACTTCAAATTTTAGGATTGTAGCTCAAATAGTTAGTATTCCAGCTCTATCGGTACGCCTAAATCCAAATTGTATCAAATTTAGTACTTTTCGTACATATAAGTATAAATTTCCAAACTAGCTACATATAGCTATACACTTTGACGGTAATATTAATTTCAAATTTCAGTATAGCAGCTCCATCCGTTCCACTACATTTAAATTGTACCAAATTTAGTACAGTTTAGTATTTTTCTTATACATGAGTACTTGCTTTCAAAACTATCTCCTTTGGTCCTTATATCGATACTTGATTCGTATTCCTAATTTAAAACCAGTGAGCGGAGCAGTATAGTCGGACGGGGCCGACCATACGGTACCCTACACAACTACCACAGAACTCTATCATTCTGCAGATTTTTATTCCGAGTGATAGTTGCACCCTCTTGCCCGATTAGAGGTCAATAGCACCTCTTCCATACACTGAAATATTTTCCGAATATTACTAATGTTCAGTACAACCCTTCTAATTACTTATCCAGATTCCCTTCACCGTGGGTTGTGTTGTGATGTTCGGCTTATAATTGTAGAATCAAAAACATAAGTTTTCGGTCCACTTCATCCAAAAATTATTATCTGATCATCAACGAAAATTATAAGCGTTGTCCTTGACCATAACTGGAACCTCATGAAACATTTCAATGCGATCAGCGCTATATTTCCGCCCTCTAGTGTGGTAATGGTTTATTAAATAATATCTTAATACGTAAGCACCTGTAAATATTTACGTGTAATTCCCACATCCGAGTACATACGACAATATGATTGGTATCAATTTAAAGACCAACCACTCCTCTTGGATATACTATCAACTTATCGCCTCTATGTCCTTCAGGAGTAAACATATACGCTATAAAATAGAAATATTGTAATTTTTCACACAAAAGTCAGGGTCCATTTGACCCGCTAAATATTGACCGATCTTTATCAAAGCAGGCATGCTTATTCTTTGGCCCAATCCCCTTCTCCATGTAAAAATTCGACATGTTTGGGCCATAATTGCGGCCTCTGGTCCATTTTATCCCCCAAATTTTAACCGATCTTTACCAAAAACAATAGTGATCTTCATTGGGCCGAACCCATCCTACATGCAAAATTTCGTGAAGATTGGTCCATAACTGTGGCCTGTATCGTGTTTACAAATTATAATGGACAGACGGATGGACGGACGGACACACATGTCTAGATCGACTCATCTAGTCGAGATATGACGATCGGTATACTTAAAGGTGGGTCTAGGACCAATATTTCGCGGCGTTACAAACTCTTGGGTCTGCACAAAGCTATAATACCCTGACAACATAGTTGTGTAGGGTATAATTAAGTAATTTTAGTACTTTTAGGATACTTACAGCTGGAATTTCCAAAAACCCTCCTTCCAAACTTTAGAGTTCTAGCTCTACCTGTTCGCCAAATTCAAATGAAAGATTTTTCTTCATGAACTTCAGTGTTACCAGCAAAAAAGTCATCAAAACTTGACTTATGGCGGATATGTCCTTCTGGGCTCTTAATATAAACGTCGAATACGTAATATATCTGTATAAAATGCATGCAGTTATTTTGAAGAATATATTTGTCCTGATAAAAAATTCAAAACTTTTTCAGAAGACAATTTTGAAATTTGATAAGAATTTCAGTAAAGCATACGTAATTTCCATATTCTTTTGTCAAAAACCTAATAGTTTTGTAATTGTATGTCATTTACGTCAATGATTCTGACGGACCATGAGCTCGATTTTGTTACCTAAGTCCTGATTTATATTAGGCGAGTTTCCTTGCGGCAATTTTTATCGTTCTCTTTTGAACTTGCTCCATGCGTCTATACAAGGCAATTCGGTTTCCAAAATATTTTTTTATTTGTTGTTTTTTCACATTTAAATACATATAAAATGTCAACAAATCCGAAATACACAAAACGAATTGCCAGAAAATTGTCGGTACGAGCAATTTTTTTTCATTTCTATACCCCTTGCCCCTCTCTCCTACAAACAAAGACTTGCCGCAAGTAAACTCGCCTAATCTAAATCAAGACTAACATTACATATTAAAGTGTGGTCAGCAGACTGTAGGGTATACATGAAGGGCTAATAGCTAAGGGCCATGGAAATAATAATAATTGCATGTATGATGATAAAAACTATAATAATCATGCTAAGATAAGAAGGTATCAGGAATACATTGCCCAACATAAGACAATTTATCTCCCCGTTTAAAGAAACCAAAAGCCGATAATTTCCCAAACCAAATCTTAACAGGGAAAACAGTATCTTTAAATAATAACAGACTGTCAACTATACACAAGAATACAAAAAAGAAGAAGGGGGTGGGGAAACCCAATATTGTATCACTGATGAAGGGGGTTAATGTTCAGCAAACACACAAACTTCTTCTTCTTCTTCAAAATGAAGCCATGATGTATGGCCCCCATTGGGGTAGTTGATGCTTACCATACTGTCAGAGATATTAACTCCCACCAAACGACAGACAGACCAACTGACTGACTTGATGGAAATACAACATGGCGCTGCTACTTTATTCTCCAATGGGGCTGGTTTGAAGCCTTCTTTCATGGCACACACAACAATACACACTGACTTGAATTTTTGTTGTTGTTGTATTGTTGCTGCGTATGGCAGGCGTCTGTCTTAGTTCCCAGGATACGAAGAAGCGAACTCAACACAAATAAATACAAAGTCAAAAAAGATATTTTATTAAAGACCAAACATTTTTTACAGAGAAACAAAAAAAACAACAATAAGAAGTGAAGCGTTCCCTTTCTCTCGATGAGGAATGGGATCTTTCGCTACAAACTTGGGGTTTGGGTTTTGATTTTAATTGTAGCTCATATATTTATGTTGGGGTTGCTGTTCTCGTTCTTGTGTCCTAACTGATGGAACTGCGTCACAGAATGGAATGTTAGATGTTTTTTTTTCTTGTGGGCGCTTTTAGATTCTCTCAGCATGATTAACAATAATTAGAGTTGGCATTAATTACGCCAAAAAGTTAATTATAAACATTACTTAAGACAACGAAACAAATATAAACGACCCGCCGCCATTGCGAAAAACGAACATACATACATAATTATATATTTATATATATTTATATATATATTAATGGGTTAGTATCTGCAGTAAGTGGCAAGATGAAGCAGGGTGGGGGATGGGTTCTATAATAAATGTCTTGCTTCAAAATGATAATATAATGATGTACTTAAGATATTGAAATAATTAATATGTCAACATGGTATGGCCTCCTTGGAACATTATCTCATATATCTTGTTCCTGATTATGGCATCTTGAAGTTTATATGGGTGTGGGGAATAATGATCTAAAACATAACACATAAAATGTGTTCAATAGATTAACTAAAGTACCAAACAATTTCTTAAGGCCATGGCGGGTCCGAAAATAAAATTTTAGATTATTGGGTTACCTTTGTTGTCAAACCTTAAGGTGACCTATGCCATTCTTTTCCTATCTGAAAGAAGACTTTCATTAGGCTACCTGAAGATATAATATTTTCTTAAACACGATAAATTGATGTTGGTCTCATAGAGACGCCAAGGGGGAAATGATGGAAGGAAATTAATATGTAGGCAAAAAACTCAAATTAAAATACCCAAGCTGAGTACGGCTAGGATTCGAATCTAGGTTCTCAGAGCAACATAAGTGTTCCGAGACCACTTATCGTTCTGAACCTTTAAAACACTACCGTAGGTTGCAGAAAAAACATATGTATACCATGAGAGCAATTGTAGGTGTGTGGATTAATTATCCACCGGAACAAACAAATCAGGACAGAACTCTAAATATTTAAGATAGGGCTTTGAAATTTTATACATACATTCCTACTGATTCTAGAATGTTTACCACATTTTATAACGGTATCCTCAAATTTCCGGTATTTTGGGCACATTGAACTGAATTGGCCAACATTAAGGTTAACATTCATACACCGGTATCTCCCACATTTGGACAATTTGCTGAGTTTGGAAATGTTTTTTTTTGCAATCATATGTTTTTGATAGAAAATTTCCGGAGTCCGGGGGTGGAAAATTCGTATTGTGGATGAAATGCCTCCAGGAGGAAAAATTGATCATTTTTAGCTCCATATCTTGATTTGTAGCTAGGGTATGTATTTGTATACCCTACCCAACTATGTTGTCAGGGTATTATAGCTTTGTGCAGTCCCAAGAGTTTGTAACGCCCTGAAATATTGTTATTAGACCCATCTTTGAGTATACTGATCGTAATATCTCGACTAGCTGAGTTGATCTAGACATGTGTATCCATCCGTCCATCCGAAATTTTGCATTTATGACGGGTTCTGGCCGATGAAGATCCCTATTGTTTTTGGTAAAGATCCGTTAAGATTTAGGAGATGAATGGGCCAAAAACTATATTTTTGTCTATTTTTCACCGCGAAATTTTACATGAATCGGGCTAAAGAAAACAGGAATACCTTTTTTGATAAATATCGGTCAATATTTAACTGGTCAAATGGACCCTGAGCTTTTTGTAAAAAAATGACAAAATTTGTATACCATAGCGTATATATTAGTTTGGAGGAAAAGAAAAGAAAGAAAAGAAAGAAAAGAGTCCTGCTCTCTATTAGCAAAAAAAAAAAAAAAAAAAACTCTAGTAGTCGATTTTCACAATCGTCCCTAAAATCAAATTTTTTATCATTATATACATTTGTCAATGCAAGATCAATATGATAATCGCTTGGTGCCTCGTCCGGACTGTATGGCGGATGCATTAAAACTTCCCAATCAAGCTCCCGAAGTTTCTTGCAAGTCACTGTAGATGTGTGTGGCCTAGCGTTGTCCTGGTGGAACACGACACCTCTTGGTCTGTTGGCCAATTGTGGCCGTTTCAGGTTAATTGCTATCTTCAAACGGTGAAGTTTTAGACAGTAGAGATCAGAATTTAACGTTTGATCATATGAAAGCAACTCATTATAAATAATCCCCTTCCAGTCCCACCAAATGCATGACAGAACCTTCCTGACTGTTAGTCCTGCTTCGCCGCTCTTTGGACACGGTCTTTTCCATTGTGATCCATTTCCCATCTCCAGTCACCATCCCTTTAAGAAATGGGTTTTTCTCATTCCAAGGCTTCGCATATGGAAATTCGATCCATCATATTTTTTTTTTTTTTGTTATTTGGTGTGGCACCCAAACATCGAGTTTTTTTCAATCTACCTTTGTGTAAATGTTTTGAAACAGTTTTATGGTCGATTTTTAGCTCCTAGGCGATGTTACGTCTGTTTACATGCCGGTCAACTTCGATAATTTCTCCGATTTTATCAACATTTTTCCCCAAACTAATATTTACTCTTGAAGGACATGGACCCGAGAAATTAAGGAATTGGACAATCAATTATATTTTGGACAAGTAATTAGAAGGACTGTACTGAATATTAGTAATATTCGGAAAATATGTCAGTGTAAGGAAGCACCTAGCACCACCTGCCTAGGCTCGGAAAAAAATCCGTAGAAAGTAAGAGCTCCGTGCTAGTTGTGTAGGATATCGTATGGTCGGCCCCGTCCGACTAGACTGCTCACTGGTTATTATTGTTTTTATAAAATTTTTACAAAATAAAATTACAAGCAAATTTCTCCAATAGAATTTGTGATATATCTACTTAATAAACACATCACCGTAGAATATAAAGGTCTTTTACATATCAATTACCGGTTACTCTCGAAAAAATCGATAACTTTTCTTTAAAAATTCCGATCGAATCGTATCGAAATTTATTGTCGAATAAAAATTAGCCAATATCGAAACTCATAATTAAGTTAACCCCTGATATTAGACAATATATTATTGGATTTTTCAACAGAACAATGAACCAAACCCCACAGCCCCAAATATGTCCAGGTCAATAGAATGATGTTGCTTGATTCGCATATACTTTTAAGTTTTTTTTTTCGGATCAGAGCTGAAGAATGCTCTAGGATTGGTCTCTTTGTCTAAAATTATTATTTTCAGGACCTAAACATGGAATGACAAGCGTCATTACATACTATGGTGGAGGGTAGATATGGAGAAATATATCGTGATATGGAACCATTGTAACATCAACAATAAACTTCACATTGAAGAATTTTTTTCTCAATGTCTACATAAAAAATCGGGCGAAATTATATATGAAAGCTACATTTCAATTGGTTAAAGAAAAATTCACAAAAATGATGAATGAAAGAGGAGACGTATGAAATCATTCTGTACCAAGACAATGCGAGTTCTCTCACATCGCTTAAACTAGCAACTTTTTTGCCAATTAAAACATGTAATTGATGGTTCATTCACCGTTCAGCCCTGACTTGAAACCCAATGACTTATTTTTATTTCAACACATCAAGAAAAAAACTTGAAGGGCTTTGAGAGAACTCATATGATTTGATTTTCATATGGTATTTTTACCATGGTATTGTATTGATAGATACCAAACAACGGTTCTTATTGGCTTCAACATGGCGAAGCCCAGGCTTACCTTACACTGATCTCCCCGAGGTGTCACCTGGGGTAGCTATTTTCATCACCCCTTTAAATAGTGAGCCGATATGTGCCGCGAGTTCACTCATAAGAACTATAAAAAATCGATTAGTTGCCCACACTCGGAAAACCCCTCCTACTATGAAAAACATAGGAAACCAAACCTCCTAATAATGACGACCCCCACAAACGTAAAAAGGACCACGATCTTCAAATCTGCACTTGGAATGTGCGCACGTTGTACGGAACAGGCGCAGTTTTCGCTTTGGCGGATATACTCAAGAAGTACAAAACCGATATTCTTGCCTTACAGGAAATGCGATGGAACGGGACAGGCCGAAGTAAATCAGACGATTACGCACTGTATAATAGCTGCCATGAAACGAAACATAAATTTGGCTGTGGATTTATGGTTAACAGGAGAATAAACGCCCTCTTCTCCAGATTCACTCCAGTAGATGAGCGAATTGTTATAATCCGTATAAAAGCGAAGTTCTTCTACATCAGTCTTATTTGCCCTCATGCTCCAACCGAAGACAAAGATGTGCAGACCAAAGACATATTTTACGAGTGAGTAGAAACAGCATATGTCCGCTGCCCTGGCCATGACATTAGAATTATGCTAAGAGATTTTAATGCAAAACCGGGAGGGAAAATATCTTTGGCGTCGGAAAATTTAGCCTTCATGAAGTAACATTCGACAACGGCATGAGGTTGATAGACTTCGCGGCAGCAAAACATGGTAGCAAAAGTGCAATCTAATACAACACGGAAACTCGACGTCGAAAAACTGCAAACAAATACAACAGGTGGCCGAGGCCTACTCCGCTCAACTTACCCGCCTGCTTGACGAAAGCACTTCTTGTCCCGGCAATTGTATAGAAGCACAATGGCAAAAAATTGCCCACTCCTTACAAACTGCAGCAAAATCAACACTTGGGTACCAAAAACCACCATCAAGCAACCCATGGTACGATCAGGAGTGTCGTAATGCTACTGGCCTGGAAAACGCAGCGTATAGGACAATCCTGCAAACAGTAGCAACACGTAATGCTATGGAGAATTATCGGGTGAAAAGGAAAGAGGAGAAACGTATTTTCAGAAATTTCATCAAATAGTGGCGGTGAAGAAGATACCCCAGAACCAATAAGAGATGACGGTATAGATTGTATACCACCTAGCCAAGATGAGGTCGGAGTAGCAATTAATCGGCTGGAGAACAATAAAGCAGCAGGTGCCGATGGATTACCAGCCGAAATATTCAAGACCAGTGGTCAGATGCTGGTCAGGAGTATGCATCAGCTGATTTGTACAATTTGGCAGGAGGAATGCATGCCCAATGATTGGAACCTCAGCATTCTGTGTCCCGTACACAAAAATGTAGACAAGACGATATGTGCCAACTATAGAGGAATAGGAGACTTATTCCCTCCCATCGCATATAATGTGCAACAACAGTTTCGAGGTAGTGAACGATCCGGAGTAGAATTGTGTTGGCCAACAGTTGCTTCTATGGTCTGAGTAAGCAACACAAAAGCAAGGCCACCTCTTGCCAGACCAAACTCATACTCTACAAGACGTTGATATTACCCGTGCTGTTGTATGTATCCTGAAGCATTGGTACTTGCTCAATCAGATGAGGCAGCTCTTTGTAGTGTTTGAGCGAAAAGTTCTCCGGATGATCTATGGGCCGATCTGTGTTGACGTTGAATATCGCTCATGAGCTGTACCAGCTATTCTCGGACATCGACATTGTTATACGTATTGAGCTGCAGCGACTACGTTGGTTAGGTCATGTTGTGAGAATGGATGAAGATGCCCCAGCCCAGAAGGCATATAAAAGCGAACCAGCTGATGGTTCACGCAGAAGGGCAAGACCACGAATAAGATGGAAAGATCAAGTGGAAGACGACATTGCCGAATATGACCTTTCAAACTGGAAAAACTGCTCAAAAGACCGATGCGCCTGGAAATCTTTTTTAAGCTCGGCTTATGAAACGAAAGTTTTGTCACAAGCCAGCTAAGTAAGTAAGTGCTGAACCCTTGTAGGAAATGTGTTTTATACAAAACTCTTGAAATTTTCGATTTTTATTAAATTTTTATTGTTCTTCCTTATTTTTTTGGTTGTTGGTTGGTTTGTTTGTTTTTGATTAAAGTCCTTAAAAACTATACATTTGTTTTGTTTTTGGTTTGTTTTGTATTAATTTGAATTATTGTTATTATAATTAATTATTTATTTTTTTGTGTTATACTTCAAATTTTATATACGACTAGACAACTTTCATAAAAACGGTTAATTGTTTTTATTGTTGTTGTGTGTGTGTGTGTGACATTATATATTAAGAGATATTTATTTTAATATTTGTTTGTTTGTCTTCCATTATTAATATGTTTTTTTGTTTTACAATAATAATAATATGTATAGAGATGATAAGAAGTCTATTTATAGGTTTGTTTTTTTTTTTGTATTTATTATGATACGAAAAATAATTACTTAAAAAAATACAAATTTGAAAAAAAGTATTTGAATTTGAAAAAAAAATTGAAAAATATGATATTTTTGGTATGATAAAAAGTTAAAAAAATGCAAATACATAAATTGACTAAATTAATTTAAAAAGAAATAAGTAATGAATGAGAAAAAATTGCTAAAAAATGATTAATTTAAATAATTTTTTGGTATAAATTAAAAATAAGTTTTTTGGTTTTGGCGGTCTTTGGAGAAATGGTGGTTATCCTAAAAATTGTATTTAATATTTACAAAGGTGTTTCGTTTTTGGTTTTGTGTTTATAAAAAAAAGATATTAAAGATAATTGAACAAAAACTTGCTAAATGACCAGAAAAAAATTTGAATGAAATTATGATTTAAATAAACTATTTTTTAATATATAATAATTATTATGATTTTTTGGTTATAATGAAAAAAGAAAAAAAAATATAATCTAAAGTAGTTATTGTTCTTCTTTTTTTAAGTATTTTATAAAATACATTTTTTTGTTGTTTAATTTTCCATGCTGTTTTTTGATTTGTTTTCTTTTGACATGGCAACCCTATCAGCTGTTTTTGTGTGGAAAGCAGCTGTGTTGCTTAGTCAGTTTGTTTATAGCTTTCCAAAACAGCTGATTTTTGTTTTTTTTCTTATATTTTATAAATTACATTTTTTTTATTTTATTATCATGGCTTACAAAACTATTTATGATTGGGGTTTTTATTAATTATTTTTTTTTAATTTGTTACGACATATTTTTTACAAATAACAATTATTATTTTTTTCATTTCTTTGCTAAAAAACACGTTGATTGATTTTTAGGGTTTTGGTTTTTATCCTTCAACTATATTTGTTTTTCCCATAGAACTTAAATCTAAGATTTTGATATTTCCCAATTGGAGATTTGGCCGATGTTGTTGTTTTTGTAGTTTCTTTGCCCGGGATTTGCTGCTGCTGCCGCTTCAATCGATAACATCTTCATCATCTTCGCCGCCATCAGTGTTGCCATTGGAACCCATGAGACCATTTGAATTGCCGCCAACACCACCATTGCCGCTACCACCACCACCAATATCACCCTGATGATGATCATGAGGCGATTTATCCTCACCACCACCCCCACCATCTCCATGGTGATGATGATGATCCATCAATAAATTGTTGTTGTTATTGTGCATATTACCATGATGTTGTTGCAAATGATGTTGTAAATTGCTATTCAGATTAACACAATGGTTGCCCAAATTATTGCCCCCACCTGATCCTCCTCCCCCACTTTGATGATTACCCGACGACGATGATGACGACGAAAAATTATGCAAATGGTGTTGATGTTGATTCAGCAAAGCCCCAAGGGCGTTTTCTCAGACAACATCAGCCACCCCACTGTACTGGCATGCCGATAGACCCGCCGAATTGGAACGCGACACGGGTGATGGTGCCGAATAGGGACTACTAAAACCGGTTGTATGTTGTTTAGCCTTCAGGCGCAGCGTTGCAATACTCGATGACATACTTGAGGTCATACAGGGCTCGGCCGCCGCCCTATACATATATGGATTGGCAGGTGTACTATAGGGGCAGGGTGCAGCTCCAACATTACTATTTGTCAATGTGGTACCCATAGTGCCGGGCAACATGGAATTATTCATACTGACCGCCACACCACTGGCCCCAGTATTAAAACAATTTACCGAATTCTGATGGTGATTTGTTGTGACCATCGAACCCAAATGATTGACAGGCCATGGGAATGGTTTGGCGCCCAACGGTGAGGGAACTTTGGTCCAATTGTTGTAGGTGTACGATGAATAGAGGGAGTCATCGGCAAATGGTTGCATGAATTGGGTGCCGAAGCCAGATTTGAAATCGGCCGCAGCAACGGCAGCATTCATGGCATTGCGTTCACGTTTACGCCACTTGGCACGACGGTTCTTGAACCACACCTGGAAGAGAGATGAAAAAAATGGCATTGATTAGTTTTTTTGTTGGCAAGGAAATAAAAATTGGAGAAATAAAAATCGGAGAGACAAGAAAATATTCACTGCCCACAAATCCTGAAATGACAAATTAGATAAAAATCGTTGGAAGAAGGGTCCTCAAAGCATTCCGAATTATTGCTATACAGAAAATAAGTAAACATTTTGAAAAAATTGAAGAAATTTAAACGTTCTCAGCCAGAGGGCAGCCATGTACCATTAATGTACCTCCGTCATTCCTTTGCAACATCTCGAAATATTTACAGACGATTTACCTGAATCTGGAAATGCCGATAGATCTCGTAATACTTAATAGAGAGCTATGACATTTTGCATACACACACATTTCTGATACTCTAAGTATGTTTGGTATTGAAAGTGCGATATATCCGTCCATATTTTGGTCTAGCCCCCAATATTACAGTACCCTCCTATATTTGGTGTTTAGGAGATTTTAGACGTGTTTTTTCTATCGGATTGGCTATAATTTGTTTTTATTGAACCTCTTTTTGGAAAAGGCCCTATATAACGCTACTTTCTGATTATTGGTATTTTTAGGAGATGGAGTACCGCTTCATAACCGAATTGGCTATATATATATATATATATTATTGATTCTCAACGAGTAAAAAAATTTCCTAGCAAAAATTATCAACATTGGACCATTTTTCGGGGTAGTCCCCATATCGTGGTATCCCTCATTATTCGATATTTTGGGGATTTTGAGCACGTTTTCAACTAAATTGGCTATAATTTCATCTTTTGGTTCCCCATGAGGTTATAAATCCTCATACCAAACATTATCAATATTGGTCCACGATTTGGTACATTCCCAATATGCGAATTTCGGTATTTTTTTATGGTTCGCATTATATTATGGGTTCGCATTGGGTCTTAAATCTCCTTACAAAAAATTATCAATATTGGCCTATGTTTCAGGGTAGGTACCATATAGCGGCAACCCTCATTATTCGATATGTTGAAGATTTTGAGCCTGTTTTTCAACCCAATTGTCTCTAATTTGATATTTTGAGTTCGCGTTGGGTCTCAAATGGTCATACCAAAAATAATCCGTATCGGTCCACCGTTTAGCATATTCTCCATATAACTATACCTTCCGAAATTCCGGAATTTGGGGATTCTGGGCATGTTTTTCAATCGAACTGCATCTAATTTGACAATTTAGGTTCGCATTAGATTTCATATCTTTATAACAAAAATTATTTATATCGGTTCACGTTTTGATATAGTCCCCATATAACAGTACCCTCTAATTTTCGGTATTTTGAGAGCTTGGGCAGGTTCTTTAACCGATTTGGCTTCAATTCAATATTTTGGGTTCTCATTAGGTCTCAAATCTTCCTACCAAAAATTATCAATATCCATCCACTTTTTGATATAGGCCCCAAAGGATGTACCCTACGATTTTCGGTATTTTGAGGAGCTTGAGCTGGTTTTATAACCGTTTTGGCTCTAATTCGATATTTTGAAATCTTATTGGATCACAGAACTTCTTAACAAAAAATTATCAATTTCGATCCAATTTTTGTTACAGCTCCGATTTTCGGTATTTTAAGAAGCTTGGACAGGTTTTTTGACCGAATTGGCTCAAATTCGATATTTCAGATTCGCATAGAGTCTCAAATCTTCCTACGAAAAATCCACAATATCGGAACACGTTTTGGTATAGCCCCCATAGGATGTTACACTCCGATTTTCGGTATTTTAAGGAGCTTGGAGCAGGTTTTTTGACCGTTTGGGCTCTAATTCGATATTTTGAAATCTCATTGCGACACAAAACTTCTTACCAAAAATTATCAATATCGGTTCAGGTTTGGTTTTGCCTCCGTATGAAGGTACCCTCCGATTTTCGATATTTTTGAGAGATGTGGCTCTAATTTGATATTTTGAGTTTTCATTGGATCACAAATGTCCCTTCCAAAAATTATCAATATCGATTCAGATTTTGGTATATACCCAAAATAATGCTACCTTCCCATTTTCGATATTTTTGGGAGATTGGGCACGATTTTCAACCTAAGTGGATCTATTTCATTATTTGGGGTTCTCATTAGGTCGCAAATATTCCTACCAAAATTTTTTCCAAATTGGTCTACTTCTTTGGATAGGCCCTATTCAAAGCTCCAGACCCTTTGTAGGTATTTTTATGGCCCTATGCATTTTCCAACCGATATGACAATATTTTTGCATTCCAAAGTGCCATTTTTTGGGATCTTGTTGGGTAAACAACTTCTTCACAAAACATTTTCAGTCCATAAGTCCATGTTCCCGCATAGCTCACGTAACTTTTTCGCAGAACATTTTTAATGTAAGTCCATGTTCCCACATAGCTCCCGTATAAAGGAGGTAAGGCATAATTTTTGGTATGTTCAAGGTCCGAAGTCGAATATTGCAACCTGCGAGTCTGTAGTTTGATATTTCATTTTGCTTCTAGAAGCAATTTACCTCTAAACATTTTTTTCTCATGCTTCTGGAAACAAATTTCGATACTCAAACCCCTGATCCGCACCCTGCATTCTCTTCCATAGAAAAAATTAAATGTTGTCCCCAATTTCATAAAAAAAATTAAATATGTCAAAAATATCAATTTATGGACCTGTTTAAAACGATGTTTACTTTCCCTAATATTTTTTTTTCTTGATCTCAAAAATTCTGCAACAGATGATGCCATTTTTGGGAAATTTTTCAATTCCAATTATTTGTTTTTGTTTTGTTTTTTTCCTCTCTCAACTTTAATATTAAATTTTAAGCTACTTCAATCAAAAATGTCGTATTTTCTCTTTTTGGAAATGAAAATAAATGTACTTTGGCATATTGCTGGAACCCACCAGTCAGTCAGCCATGGGGGGATGGCTGGCTGTGGGGTATGGCAGCAAATTACCCTCTGCACTTTGTGAATCTGTGTGCCATTGTTGAATTTATTTCATTTTTGTAGATATTTATTTTGTTTCGTGGAATACAACACGCCATCTTTTATTTTGTTTTATTTTGTTTTTTTCCGTTTTTTTTTTTTTTGAAATAAAATAAGATTTTACTCCTCCTACCCTCTGTGCGGAACTTCTCAAAACACAGATGGCTGGTGTAACATGGCAACAGTGATGAGGGGGCTTTCCATAATATTCCTTTATTTTTAGATGCCAGGCTCTGGGATAAAAACTTCCAACTAAAGGACTTGCTGCCTGCCAATGCTGGGTTATGAGTGGCAGGGAGTGGAGGGGGTTTAGATTCACATTTCTACCCAGGGCAGATTTAAGTATCAAAAATACGCATGTGCAGTAATTATAAAATACACATAAATACACCAGAATAAATACACTTTTCGTACTCACGTAGCATACTTGAAAATCTTGTTTTATTTTGTTTTTTTTTACATTTTTGTTTGTTCTTTTTGCATTCCCTTTCCCCCCTTCCCACCTCTCACCAAAACCCCTTTCCCCACATTTCTACATTGAAAAATTGTATATGGCAGTAAGTACTGGCATTGTCGGAACATGGTGTCTGTATGTATGTTTGTTAAATACTCAGTATTCTGAATATTACATAAATATAGACTCTTTCTCTCTCTCGGTTCCGAAGCAATGGCAACCCTCCAATATAAATACATCCAGACCTACATACATACATATCTATATAAATGAATGTTAAGCCACCCCCACAATAAAAATAATAATGGAAGAATTATAACATCACGTTTTGCTGGTGTATAAATATTGAATGAATGAGAAAAACGAGAGCAGCACAACAAACAAAAGAAACGTATACAACAACAGCAGCAACAACAACAACAAATATAAATATTTCACAATGTATACATATCTTTAAATATGTATGTATATATAGACATAATGTATATTATTTTTGTTGTTGTTCTTGTGTTTCGTTTATATGTGTGTGTATATAAAAATGGCAAGAAAATAAATCAAAAATTTTTATTTACCCCCAAAAACAAAAGAAAAAAGAAATAAAACACATAGCGAGCAAATGTTACAAAAACTCCAACAACAACATGAATTATGGGCAAATATTAATTTATGTGAAAAAAAAGTTCCAGTTTTGGAATTTTTTTTTGTTTTTGGTTTGGGTGGATTTTTTTTTTGCATTTCTACGAAAAAATTATTAACTTTTTAAAATTAAAATAAATTGTGTCTGTTATAATGAAGTTGATGCATAAAAGAAATGGAGAAGGTGGAGAGGAGAGGATAAAGGGGAAGGTGAATAGAAAATTAAATAAAGTTATTTTCAAATCTCTAAGAAAATTGTTTTTATACCCTACACAACTATGTTGTGAGGGTATTATAGCTTTGTGCAGCCCCAAATGTTTGTAACGCCGCGAAATATTGGTCCTAGACCCACCTTTAAGTATACCGATCGTCATATCTCGACTAGCTGAGTTGATCTAGACATGTGTCCGTCCGTCTGTCCATTATAATTTGTAAACACGATACAGGCCACAGTTATGGACCAATCTTCACGAAATTTTGCATGTAGGATGGGTTCTGGCCAATGAAGACCCCTATTGTTTTTGGAAAAGATCAGACCAAAAACTAAATTTTTGTCTGATTTTCTGGTTCACAATTATGGCCCAAACACCGCGAATTTTTGCATGGAGAAGGGGATCGGGTCAAAGAATAAGCATGCCAGTTTTAATAAAGAACGGTCAATATTTAGCGGGTCAAATGGACCCTAACTTTTGTGTGAAAAATTACAAAATTTGTATTCTATAGCGTATATATTTACGACTGAAGGACATAGATCCGAGAAGTTGATAGTATATCCAAGAGGAGTGGTTGACCTTTAAATTGATACCAATTATGTTGTCGTAGGTACTCGGATGCGGGGGTTACACTTAAATATTTACAGCTACTTACGTATTCATATATTATTTAGTAACCTATTACAACACTGGAGGGCGGAAATACAGCGCTGATCGCTTTGAAATGTTCCATGAGGTTCCAGTTATGGTCAAGGACAACGCCTAAAATGTTAGGTGATGATCAGATAATAACTTTTCGGATGAAGTGGACCGAAAATTTAATTATTTGTACTTTTCGAGTCGAAAGCCGAACATCACAACACAACCCACGGCGAAGGGAATCTGGACAAGTAATTAGAGGGGCTGTACTGATTATTAGTAACATTTGCTGACCTCTAGCCAGTCAAAAGAGTGTAAAGATCGCGAAATATTGCCAAATCTCAGAATATAGAACCACAAAAAGTTAGATTTTCATGGAAGTTGTGTAGGGTATCGTATGGTCGGCCCCGTCCGACTATACTGCTCCGCTCACTGGTTTTATCTAGAAATTCTGTTAGAAGAGGAATTTTCCCGGTTCCTAGAAAACAGATCTGGGTTCTCAGGAAAAATAAGTAGACTCGGGTCTGCTTATAAAGACGGTCAAGGGATTGGAGAAATTGGTCGTTATAAGCAATATCTACTAAAGAACAGAACTATTTTTCGGGAGTTTTGGATACTGTCGTTATATCCGATATGTCGTTAAAACGATGTCGTTAAAAACGAGTTTGACTGTAATAGTTTCTAAATGGAAACTTTCAATCGGTAATGTAAAAAATTTGTTCAAGGTTCTGCGTGGACTTATATATATTTTTCGGGACTACATTGTTCTCAATATTTCTTCACTAAGTGTGGGAGTTACACGTAAATATTTACAGGTGCTTACGTATTCAGATATTATTTAGTAACCCATTATCACATTAGAAGGCGAAAATTTTAAAAAAAAGTAAAAATCTGTTCCCCCAAAAAAACTTGACCAACTGCCAATAATTTTCCCATGACTCATATATCACTTCGCATTGCCCTCAATGCCATGCAAACTAAGTAACAACGAAATGGATTTTTTTGCCAACGTCATCGATCTCGTCAATTGTCACTTTTCACGTATCATTTGGTAAATGATACGACGATGGTCCTTTATCCATGCCCCAGGCAAGCAAATGCATCCTTATGCAGGCTGGCCGACTGTCCGCCATTCAACCATTCATCCATAAAGCAATTCATCTAAACATTTAACCATAAAAAGAGAGATGAAGACGAAACAAAAAACTCAAATCCACTCGTTAACTTCCACTTAAGGGTCCATCATACCCAAATCGAATAAAAAAAAATAGTGAAAATCTGCAAGAGGGATTTTTTTCGCAAATCTTAATTGGTTTTGCTCGGTGATGATAGACTACAAGTAGGATGGATGGATATACCAGCAGAAACAGAAAAACTAAATCTTGTCCTTATGGCATCAGGTAAAAAATAGTAGCACAAAATTGTTGCTATTTTTATGCTACGTTAACTTTCGATTGGAAACCGAAAAAAAAACTCCGAGGCAAAGAAGTTTTGATTGATGATGATGACAAGTTAAGGGGAGTTTTGGATTTGGATTTTTTGGTTACTCTTGCCATGAAACAAATGTCAACAAATATTGACTAATTGCCAAATAAAGACTTGGTTAAAAAGTGTTTTCGCTTTTTTCAGTTCCTTTTTTTTGAGAGGAGATAGTAGGTAAGGGGAGTGTGTGTTGTGATTTATTTATTTGTGCAATTTCTTGTTTCCGTTTTTTGTGCAGATTCTCTTTTTTTGAGTGTAAACAAATTTGAATGATTAGACATTATAGTTGGGAGAGAATATGATTAATTGTCGATGTGACACAGGAGGATACATGGATTTTTTCATTACATTTCAATTGGAAATCAATTGGTTTCTGGGCAAATTTTTGTGTTTCTCTCTCTCTCTCTGCCTCTGTTTTGTTTGTAAAGGAAATTATTTTTTTCAATATTTCTGTTTCTTTACATACAAACCTTTGAAGGCTCTTCTTCATTAAAAAAAAAAACCTTGATTGGCCATGGTCATTGAAAACATTATTTTAAAATCTACGCGTTGATATGGCATCTGAAAAAATTATTTAAAAAATCTACGCCTTGCTTTGGTCCCTGAAAATATCATTTAAAAAATCTACGCCTTGCTATGGTCCCTGAAAATATCATTTAAAAAATCTACGCCTTGCTATGGTCCCTGAAAATATCATTTAAAAAATCTACGCCTTGCTATGGTCCCTGAAAATATCATTTAAAAAATTTACGCCTTGCTATGGTCCCTGAAAATATCATTTAAAAAATTTACGCCTTGCTATGGTCCCTGAAAATATCATTTAAAAAATCTACGCCTTGCTATGGTCCCTGAAAATATCATTTAAAAAATCTACGCCTTGCTATGGTCCCTGAAAATATCATTTAAAAAATCTACGCCTTGCTATGGTCCCTGAAAATATCATTTAAAAAATCTACGCCTTGCTATGGTCCCTGAAAATATCATTTAAAAAATCTACGCCTTGCTATGGTCCCTGAAAATATCATTTAAAAAATCTACGCCTTGCTATGGTCCCTGAAAATATCATTTAAAAAATCTACGCCTTGCTATGGTCCCTGAAAATATCATTTAAAAAATCTACGCCTTGCTATGGTCCCTGAAAATATCATTTAAAAAATCTACGCCTTGCTATGGCCTTGCTTTGGTCCCTGAAAATATCATTTAAAAAATCTACGCCTTGCTATGGCCTTGCTTTGGTCCCTGAAAATATCATTTAAAAAATCTACGCCTTGCTATGGCCTTGCTTTGGTCCCTGAAAATATCATTTAAAAAATCTACGCCTTGCTATGGCCTTGCTTTGGTCCCTGAAAATATCATTTAAAAAATCTACGCCTTGCTATGGCCTTGCTTTGGTCCCTGAAAATATCATTTAAAAAATCTACGCCTTGCTATGGCCTTGCTTTGGTCCCTGAAAATATCATTTAAAAAATCTACGCCTTGCCTAGGGTTCCTGAAAATGTAATTTAAAAAATCTACGCCTTGCTAGGGTCCCTGAAAAAATTTACGCCTTGCTATGGTCCCTGAAAATATCATTTAAAAAATCTACGCCTTGATAAGGACCCTGAAAAAATATATTTTAAAAATCTACATCTTGCTATGCTTCCTGAAAAAAAATTAAATCTAAAAAATCTACGACTTGCTATGGTCCCAAAAAAAAGAAATTGTCTAAAAAATCTACGCCTTGCTATGGTCCCCTTTGTATTGAGGTTCCCTTCAAATTGAGGACTTTTCAAAGGTCATAAGTTACCTTCCGCTATAGATTTGTTTCTATAGTAAGAACAGAAGAAGTTCCTTTAAATATGTCTATAGACAATAAACCTCGTCAATACCTTTTAATTATTTCTAGCTCATGACATATTCTCTTGGGAGCAGAAAGGACCTGTCATGGCTTCTCTCTGATAAAAAAAAAACAATGTTCCCACATAAACCTTTTGTAATTTTCCCATAATCTCCAATGAAACTGAAATTCGAAGCTCATTATCCAGCTAATGCAAAAATTTACGCCGATTCGTTACACTTGTCAACCCGCAAACGAGCCTTTCGGATGACATCTTCATTTTCATTCCTTTTTCCCACCAAAAGGCAAATATTTGTTTTTCCAATTTCTTTAGATCCTGAAATCAAATCACTTCGGCACGACAACAGTTAACTTATATGAGATTTTAATTAAGCATTAGAACGCGTGGAGGCGCGTGTTACAATTTAGTTATGCCAAATAATCGTGCACGCAACCCAGTCAACCACCACAGACGTCCTACCAAAAATATGCTTGTAATTTAATTGACTTTAGAATGCAACAAATGTAGACTAAAGGACGAAAATTTACTTTCACCCCTAGTAAAAGGTAATCAGAACCTGGTCGGGCAACCTTTTCTCGATGTATGTGTGAGAATTCTAGTTCGAAGTGTGAAATTGCTGATTTTTCGGTAATTTTTAGTTGTGTTTGCCTTTAATTACCTCCGAGACACGAGCCAGCAGTAATGTTATTTTATCTCTCTTTTTCTCTCAAACATTCCCTTCCCTCTTCTCCATAGTTGTAGGTAATTAAAGAAGTGTACCAATGTATTCCCATGAAAATACCCCAAGTAATTGATTTAAATTGTAAAGTGTGTACGATGGTCCCGCTCTCTTCTATTTACTTCAGAAGTTTAGCCAATTGGAAACCAATTCAAACAATAATAATAAAAAGAAAATCTCAGATCTATAAAAAAACATCGAAGTTACTACAAATACCCTGTCTATATAACCTTGTGTGCAGAAAAGCTGGTCACAAAAAAAGACTTTTCAATTCCATTAAACCTAATTCGTATTAATCCCCACCAAATATGTGTTCCAAAACCATTTTGGTACGAAACTCGGACAAAAATTGGTAATCAAGCGCAGAAAAAACAGCAACAACAAACCCCAACCATTTGTAAGCCTCCAATGGCATTTATGTGTGAGGGTATTTTTATGCCCGCGACAACCATTAATGGCTGACTTTATGGATTTTTAAAAAACTCTCCTCCACCTCTGTATAGAAATAAACGACCGGATGGCCTGTAAGCCATTGTTATGTCTTCAAATGGAGTCGTCAAATCGAACATATCCCATACATACATATGTACATATTTTTATGTATGCTGCACACACATACACATATTTTCTATACCTTTGAACTTTGGTTAGTAAAAACGAGCATTTAATGGTTATTTTTATTCTGTCATAGAGAGAGGTGATTTTTTTTTTTTGTCCAAAGGATGTTTTTTCTTTTTTTGCTCTACTCCCGTTTTCATTTTTTGTGTGCCAATGCGATAAATATGAATGTTCTTTACACACAATTGGCAACACCTGTCGCCATATGGCTGCCAGACCAACAACCACCACCTTTAGGTTACACCATCAAAGGTGAGCTAGCCTACCTAGTCTGTGAATGTTAAAAAAAACAGTTCGAATGGGATTAAAGTTGGTTAGATATTTGCGGTCCATAAAAATACCATACCATTTGAAAAATGTATGTATGTATGTACTGGAGTCTCTTTAGGACATTTTGTGTGTTTTTTTATATGTTTGTTGAAATTTAATGTGGTGGAAATTGATTTAGTACCGAATTGAGGTGATGTCAAAAATTGTGGAGGAGAATTTTAATGGAGGGAAAATTCCCCAGTATTATCGTATTAGAAATTTTTAGCTGAATTTTTAAACCGAACCTCAAAAAATATAGCATGAATAAAATCATAGAGAAAATATAGACGATTTTCAAAAATTCGGGAACAACAAGCCACATAAGGACAAAGCGTATACATTATGTTACGTTCAATCAACTTCAATTCTGGGGGACACAACACCTCTACAAAGTCTCATAAAGTCCACATTTTTTGTAAAATTTTTTTTTTTTGAATTGGCAGGAAATCCAACCGAATACATGTATCGATATCGATTCAATTGGTGATTCGAAAAAGTCCCCCTGAATTCTCATTCCGTTTCCAAGCCACCAACAGACTCATCAGATGATATATTCGAAACCATTTTTCTATCACACCGAATGATTAGAACTTTCCAGAACGAACTAATTTGAAAAATAAAACTATTCAGCAAAAGGAACGATCGGTGATAGTTCATATATTTCATTATCAGTCGCCCATCTTTGTTTACGTTCACTTAGTATTATTTTGAATTCTGTCCGTCCGTTGACCGACAGATTCTATAAATGATGAGTTGCTAATACAAAGACTTTCTTTCAGCTGAAATATCCTAGCACACTGTGATAGTTGAAACCTTCCAGAATGAACCAGTTCAAAGGGTTGATAGACAATAGGTCCGATGATTTTGTTCATTTATCATGTAGATCTTATCGCTCATTGACCGGATTAACTCAGGTCTAACAATGAGCGATTGTACTTGAATAGGAACTGCGGAACTAAATGAACGACCTTGTTGTTTCGAAACAAAGAAGATTGAACCGTTTTAGGAAAGAGTTTGTCAAACTCTACTCAATAGCAGCAGGAGGTTTTCGTCGGGAGATATTAACATATGAAAAGTACCCTGAGTCATTTAGTTTAGTCCATTATTTCACATTGTTTGGAGTTCCTCCGTTTCCCACGTTAGTACTTCCTCATTCCAAAAAAAAACAATAACATCTAAATCCCTTGAAATGCCAAGTTGAATGTAATGTAGTTACGAACTATTCAATGAAATGAACGGTCAGAATATTTTAAGTTCAGTTTTAATTCTAGTTCACTTTGCTCAATAATGAACTCAACCCGGTCTGAAAGGTTTCAGAAAGCTTTGTTCTCGGGGTTTTTCCTCTGCATTTCTGAAATACATAAATTTAGAGCTAACTCGTTTCGGAGTTTCGCTTCTTTTGTTCATCTTTGTTTTGTTGAATAGAATTAATTTCGATTGAACTACTCTGTGAAATAAACGGTCGGAATAGTTTAAAGTTTCGTTTCTTTTGTTCATATAGTTTATTTTGTTGAATCGAATTAATTTCTTCGCTTTATTTGGAAAATGGAAACATAACCAGATATCAGAAAATCTGTTCAATTTTGTAATCCACATATCAAGCGTACTTGTAAAAATATGAGTTCTCATTTGAACAAAAAATATCATCCGAATGGAGCCATCGGAACTTTTCGTTATGAGAACTTCGTGTCATTAGCATCGAAACTATTAGACAGCTTTTTGCGCTTTAAGAATATCCGAAGAATGTGTGAAATACTTAGTCCATCTGAGTGAACTATATTAGTTAATCGAATCAAAAAGATGATTTAAATTAGATCCTGAAAACAAAATCGTCATTTTTTTCTCCTCTCAAATAAATTCATTGTAGTTTGTAAAAATTGTCTTATAGTAGTAGTCTGTAAAAATTGTTTGTAAAATTGTCTTATAACATTAGAATGAGAATATATCTCTTCAAGTCATAAAATAACAATTAGGAGTATATCAACAAATACCAACAAGACCTGCTGCATACTTTTAGGCAAAACGGCAAACGAAATACAAACAGCTGTTTAGAGAATAACAATTACTTGCCGGCATTTAAAGCAATGCAATAAAAGAAAACTTTTATTTTGCTCTGACAAAAAGAGAAAGGACAACATTTCTATGTTGACACTAATGGCAGCTATGATGATGACAAATTTGTTTTTGCTGCTGCAATGGTAATTTCATGGATTTTTAATGCAAATTTCCACAACAATTTGTATCGTTTGAACATTTGTTCACATTTTGGTATATTCGAATTCTCTACACATTTCGCAAAACCATAATCGAAACTTTTATGTACAGCGCAAAACTTTTCTCATTTTCCTCAAGACAAGGGATGATGCCGAAGAGTTTGGGAGTTGAAGGAAATAAAACACCGGGAAAGCACCAGAGTTTATGTAATTGTAATCATAATCATTGGCTTTATTCAGTAGTGGCGTAATTGCCATTATGACGATGATCCACCACCATCATCATCATCTTACCTCTGGCCACAAACAAACAAGTGTCTGTGTCCTTTTTTTGTCCTTACAATATGGAATATTTTTATGATGCGAAATTATGTCAATTTTAACATGTGTTGCAAGCGGTAAAAACCAACAAAAACATATTTTACACCTAATGATATCCATATTGTTGTAATTTATATGGCTTGCTTCTGTTGCGATTCAAGTTCCCCCTCTCTTTGTGCTCTTTTTTCTGTCATCCAGCCAGTCAGTCAACCATTCAGTCCATATAGATTTACATTATATGAGGCATTTTATTGCCCTTTCGTCTTCTCATAAAATTGATGGGTTTCGGGCCGCAGTAATAGAATCAAATCTAAATGTTAAACAATGCTTTTATAATTTGTCATCAACATTGAATTTGCGTTTAGCTCGACAGGGGGAGAAATGATTTTTCTTTTGGGAAAGGGTGATGGTGGTGGTGAAAATTATTCCCTTTAGAGTTATTTAGATTTTCAAATGAATTCCAAAAAAACCACATGGAAATTAATGATGTTAGTCAACAAAACAACCCTTGGTTGTAGTTGTAACCCAGCCAAGTCAGAATATAGTGTTGCTGGAACAATACTTCCTCCCTCTCTCAAAGTTTCATTGTTTGCAGGATACAAATAAAAGTAATAAAATTTAACACAATTTATAAAAAAGGGATTATCCTGTGCAAACACAACTTTTTTGTGTTCTACTTCTTTGTATTGCTTTTTTTTCGTTACAAAAGAAGAGACAATATGGTATTCTTTTTTATTCTACAATTCCGAAGCAGAGAGCAGTAAAATATTGTGCAGTAAAAATAATAGTTTTGTTTGACTTGAAGTTAATCGTATAACAAAAAGGACAAAGGCATATTTGAGAAATACTTTAAATGGAGAATACGGAGAATGCAAACATGAATATTTAAGGCAAAAAGTTTTCCAGGAAATGTGCAGAAGAAAACTTTTAAAGAAACTGTTTAGAATTGAATTTTTGGGTTGTGAAAAATCGAATAAACTATTCAGCAAAAGGAACGATCGGTACTATGCCCGATTCTTTCTTTCATCTAGTTAATTTTATTCCAGTCGTTCTTTTCTGTTCTCGATCTCGTAGTTCCTTTTGATTTAATCGTTTATCTAGATCTTCTCGTTCATTGAACTGAATTAACGATTGAACGTAAATGAATTATGGAACTAAATGAATGGCTAATTCCTTTTGTAGAGCGAACCGAAAAGATCAAACGGCTTCAGGAACGAAATTGGCTATTTGCAGGAAAAAATTATAAAAAAATAATTCCAGTAACTAAATTTTGATACATGAAAATTCGATTTATCAATTAGTCGCACGTAAAATCGTTTAGTTCACAAAGGAACTAGTTCCATTAAATGGTTCATGGAAAAGATCGTATGAGCTAGGGCAGTCTAATCGAAAATCGACTTAAGTATTCCTAGACTGAGACTCCGATTGGGATACTCATAATTGTAACAACACTTTCAAATATTTAATACTTTGAATACCGATTGTATTGAGCTGTTCAATAGTTAGATGATATTTATGCACCTGAAAATCTGTAGTTAATATACACATACTCGAGTAAGGTTTTTTTGGTTCTTAAGTAAAACATTTCGAGGCGGTTCAAAACTTCTTAGGAGGTTTAAAAGTATTATGAATGTCTCCATGTACGATTTTTGTTCCAAAAAATAATAAACACCGTACAATTCCCCCTTCCTTTTCAATCTTGTATATTATCGTTCAAAATAACTTTTCCTTCCGAATTTTCCAATATCAAGATTCATGATATCCCCACTTGAAGTTAATACCTATTGATTGATTTTTTTAAAAATAAAAAACTAATACTTTCCCACATGACGAAAGAAAGTACATAGCTATCTTGATTTCTGTTTGGGCGCCACCTGTATTAATATACCATAATTCACAAAATAACACCATAATCCCCATGGAAAGCAAGTAACCATAACAAATCTCTGTCTTCCTCAAAACGAAACACCTTTTTTACTAGTTTAGATAACATTATCAAATATTATCACCTTAATTAGAATTGTTCAAAAAATGTTGTCTACAGACAGACACACTTCCAAATGTTTTTTTTTCCAATTCTGACCATTGGTGTCGGTAAGTCGCTCTTATTTGCCCATTGTATCTGTCTGATTACTGTCACTGACAATCGATCATTACACAAAACAAATGTGGAGTTGTTGCAATAATGGGTATAGTTTGTTGGTATTGACATTTGTTCGTCACACACCAATCATCATAATCATATTCTCAAAAGAAAAAATAATAATCATAATTGTTTGTGTCGTTGTCCTGACAAAAATGAACGAGGGTTTATGCGTTGTTCTGTCGTCTTGTCCGGACTACTGTTTGGCGTTCTATGAAGATATTGCTTTTTATGTTTGCCGCTAGGCGCCATCTATACTTGCCCATGTTTACAAATCATAATTGTAAGCGTCACATTGATTTTTTTATATGACGAGTTGTTGACATTTGTGCGTGTTGAGTGAGTAGCGTTTTCGGGGAAAAGGGTTCATTGTGTTTATTGACATAGAAGTCATTGTTTTTTAACACTTCTAACAGATGTTTGAAGCAGTCAGCTGATTTGGTATTTATGTAGGGCTTTAGAAGTGAGATTTTGGTAATCCTTAAGAAAATACGTTTTTTAAATGGTGTGTGGGAACAGAAATTTGAGAATATGATATTCTCACAGGTTCTATTTTCGACAAATAATAGGATTTTTATAGGTATTCGAAATTAGAAATTAAATACCTCTATGAGAATTCTAGACATGATCCAACTTTCTTTGAAGATCTTAAGGAAAGCTGAGTAATAAAAAGAGAAGTATTTATCTAAAGAGGAATCACAAAACGGAGAAATAGTATCTTCAAATGGCATGCAAGACGACGTATGAAGAACATTCGGGAGATTAAATGACATTTTCATAGAACTAGTAATCACATTAAAAAGAAGCTATTTAGTTTGTATGAAAAAGCCTGGGAAAGTTCTTCCATAGCAATTGATCTTCGAGTAAAGATGCTCCATTGGAAAAAGTAAGTTTATCGTTGG
This sequence comes from Musca vetustissima, assembly GCF_032173495.1. Taxonomy (NCBI): domain Eukaryota; kingdom Metazoa; phylum Arthropoda; class Insecta; order Diptera; family Muscidae; genus Musca; species Musca vetustissima. The sequence continues at coordinate 72,324 of NW_026874319.1, forward strand.
TAAAATGTTTTGTCTCCAGTTCTACAATAATCTTCGATTCTAAACCTACTCAGTAGAATTAAAATTCTTTCGATAGAATGAGAATTGACATACCCATTTCATAGGTAGCCTGGTAGCGTTTGTAGGACTAAAGCCGACAATTGGAAGCGGTGCTAGTCTAAGGCGACTCGTGGCTAGAAATATTTTAAATTTGCTGTAATCCTGCTAAATTTGCTGTAATCCTTGCTTGTATCCATCGAGTTCAACAAAAATCTTTGATTCTATATCTACTCAATAGAATTACAATCCTTACAAGAAAAACTCCTATGTTCAACTTGGTCTAATTCGATAGAATTGCAAAAGGAACCATCGGTATTCTGCAAATGGAACCATCGGTACTAGACTCTTTTGTACCTCTAGTTCGTTTTGCTCTAGTCGTTCCTTTTTGTTCTCGTTCACCTAGGGTTTTATCTAAATGTTCATTTACATCGTTCATTGGCCGGTTTAACTGACATCATCCAAGCAACGATTGAACAGCTAAGAGGAACTTTTGAACTAAATTAAGCTAGTTCATTTTTTCTTCAGGAAAGAGTTTGCACAATAGTCCAAGAAATATGAGGGTTAAAATAGAAGTTTTTTTGGACAATTCTTTTGAAAAATAAACTACGATCTGACCACAGACTTTACTGTGAAGAACACTGCTTGGTATGGGCATATTATTCTAGGCTTTTCATAGAGATCGGAGGAACTAGGTCATATTTTTTTAAAATAAACTAAGCCTTGGTTCACCTCGTTCAGCGTGGATTTTTTAAAAATATTTCCTCAAGACGTCTCAGAGACTAAAGCGAGGATTTCTTTAGACTATTATTTCAAAACATAGCAAATTCTCAGAATAGTCATGGGCAATACCGTTTAGTTCAGAGATCGAAAGAACTCAGGTCATATTTTTTAAAAGTGAAATGGTGGTGAAATGGTTCAGTTGCCTTATGTGGTTCAAATGGTCACTCAGTTCAATTGGCACGGCAACTAAATTCGGGATCAACTAAAATTATTTAAAATTATTACCTGACCTCCAGATACAATTAAAACAGTACTGCATTATTCGCATTTGACCTTCTGAGCCTCGCATTCTATGATGGCCACTATGGACCTGGAATCCAATTGCTCATTCTATTATTTTAAGTGAAATTGTTTTGGTTCAACGCGTTTCACGTCGTTCAGTTCAATTGGTCAAAGTTAGAGTTTCAGAGAAGGAAACTGTTAGTAAGATAATAAAATTTAATGTCGTTCTGTGACCGACGGCATCCAGTGAGCTAAGTCGTTCAGTTAACGATAATAATAAACATTGAACCCGTTCAGTGAACTGACTCCTTCGGTGGGCTGACTCGTTCAGTGAACTGACTCGTTCGGTGGACTGACTCGTTCATTGAACTGACTCCTTCGGTGGACTGACTCGTTCAGTGAACTGACTCCTTCGGTGGACTGACTCGTTCAGTGGTTTATTTGAGTTTAAGGCGCGGAGTCTGAATCATCGACTGTTATGAATATTTTCTCAAGGCTTATTCAGGGCTAAATAGCGGATTTTTTCAGAATATTTTTCAAAGGCTTAGCAGGACATAATGCATGGATTCTTTATGAATAGTTTATTGGTGTTTGGCAAAGTCTAAAGCGTTTACATTTAAAGAATATTTTCCTAAGGCTAATAGGAGGAATATCGAAGTCAAAGCGTGGATTTTTGAGGACCTTTTCTTAATGCTTATCAGAGTCTAAATTTAGATGTTTTAAGGGCTTAGCGGAGTCTAAAGTGTAGACTTTTTAAGAATATTTTTCAAAGGTTCATTGCATGACCTTTGTGTGCATTGTGGACTTTTTTCATAGCATATCGCAAGCTCTTAAAAATTGACCCACCGTCCAAGGGAATTTCTCTCCTTGCGGCATTATAAAAATAATTTTTCTTGTATTTATTTTTTTCCGGACCTGCCCGTAATCTCCCTCTCAATTAAGGCATTTTATTTTGTTTAAATTTACAATAAAATACCATCCACATAGACTCATAAAAATGGCAACTTTAGCTTGTAGACATAAAGTTAAGTTAAAATATGAATGGCCATAACGCTCCAGAATAGGCAACCCAGCCAGCCTCACAAGCACTGGTCAGCAATCTACCTCCATTCACCGGAAAACAATGTTTTGGTGGTTGGGTTGGGTGGCAGGGTGTGATACTGCTGATGATGCCAGAACACAATGGCTACAACCATAGTACCCGACTTCGTGCTGCTGCTGATGATGGTATTGAGGTTGTTTGTGGTAAAAACCGCTGATGCTACTGTTAGTAAAACCACTGCAAACATGGTGTTGAAATTTATGGCAACTTTACAAAATGGTGCAACAGTGAGTTTTTGGTCCATGGACAGACTTTCTGTGCTGTGTTGTTGTGGATTTTTTTGTTTTGTTTTTGTTTTTTGCAACTGCATTGCGCGAAAATATACAGCTTTGTTGTTGTTGCTGCTGGGCTTCGACTCTGTTGTGGGATTTTTGTACGTGTTGGTGTTTTTGGTAGGAGGTTTAACACCATACCGCATTCAATATTCCCACTGCAATTCACCGGGGGGAATGATAATATTTACATTGCAACACATTACCATTGTCAGCCAACCCGCCCTGCAGGCAGCTAGCCATTTAGCAGCTGTACAACAATGGTGTAAATATTGTTTTTATTTTCAGATGCAGATTTTTTCCACTTTTTTTTGTAACAACCACAAATAAACAACAACCAGAAAAATTACAATGACTCCATTGCGACAACAACAGAATTCGCTTCCACTCCTTTCGCCCTATGACCACAGAAGCTTAATCTGCCTTTTTAAAGCATTTAATGTATTTTGTACTCTCCAACCAATGGCGCAGGCAAACAAAACAACATAACCTCAAATGAAATTTACGATTCAACAAAATTGTATGGAAAAATGTTTTTTGGATGGCAGAGCAATAAATTTTCCTTTTAAACTGTATAACGAAAACACAAAATGTGAGGTTATATGTTGGCAGATAGGTTGCCAAGGGGACTAACACTGGCGCATACAACACTGTTCTCTTCGCTTATTTTGATAATGGCAACCCTGTTCTCTTTTGCTCTGATATTCAAATATTAAATACCTAATTTCTTTATACTATTTTTTGACTAATCAATCACCATAAACATGTCATGGCAAACTTCCTTCAAAACATTCCTTGTCTCCATATTTCGTTCTTCTTGTTAAACAAATAATTTTTATCTAAGTTCTAACTTACCCTAACACGGGCCTCCGTCAAATTTGTCCACATGGCAATTTCTTCACGTGTCGACATATCCGGATAACGATTACGACTAAAGGTATGCTCCAGCTCCTGTAATTGCTGTGATGTAAAATGTGTACGCTGACGTCGTTGACGTTTATTTTTCTTATCGTTTTTCGGTTCATCGGCGGTCGTTGTCATCGGTTCATCATGTCCGGAATTTGATATGTTTTCCGTTTTAATTGTTGTTTCATTGAGGGAACGATTATTACCTGCAAAAAATAAATGATGAATACATTAGAAAAAATATGAATTTAAAAACATATATTAAATAATTTTATTTTTCTTTATTTATTTGCAGGTTGAGGACTACTACCAGATCGGGTAAGTCATTGCTAACAGAATTAATATAACAATTTTGAATTTGTGTTGACAATATCCAACCTACGTGTAAATTTGGTTTTATTGAAGCTAAGAGTCTGATATTTTTAAAACATATCCCAGGATTTCGAAACAGCGAATTAACAAGATTTTTAGGATTTGTTAAGGACTATCAGAAGTTCAACGTCATTTTTTCAGAATATTTTATGAATATTTCTCTGGACATTAAATTCGGATTTGAAAGTGTAATGTGAGAACACCGGCCGTAATTTTTTATGAATATTCCCTGTGAGTAGTCTAGAGAATATTGTTCGGATTGAGTGTGGATTTTTTTTTTTAAAGCGTGGGCATAGAGAGGACTAGCGGAGGCTGAAGCAGCTTGAGTATATTTTGAGAATATATTTTGAGGTAGAGTCTAAAGCTTAAATTATTTCCTGAATATTTTCGGTAGGGCTACAAGATTCTAAAATGTAAATTTGTTTTGGATTTTTTACAGAATATTCTTCTTCTTCCAGTCTTTTCTGAAGGACTGGCAGAGATTCCATAAAGACAATGACAAATGAAGAAATTTAAGATTCTGAAGCATGTTTTAAAGACAATGACAAATGAAGAAATTTAAGATTCTGAAGCATGTTTTCAGAATATATTATGAAGGACGACCAGAGGCTAAAGGGTGACTTTTTTTAAAAGGCTAAAGCGTACATTTAATAATACACATATAATTTCTAAGGGACTAAAAATACTCTGAAAGATAATTAGAGTCAAAAGCGTAGATATCTCCCTTTAGCCTCTGCTGGTCCTTCATAATATATTCTGAAAACAAGCATAGAACCTTAAATCTCTTCATTTGTCATTGTCTTTAAGGAATCTCTTCTAAGTCGATTTTTAAAAATATGTTCCCAAAATTGTCTAGGGTCTACTGTATAGTTGTTGAGAATATTTTCCCACACGTTTATGAATATATTTTCTCAGGGACTTCCAAGATCTAAAGTATAGATTTTATAAGAATAATATATCAGGATTTAAGAATAATTCCTCAACGACTAGCAGAGTACAAAGCGTATTTTTTTTAAGGACAATTCCTCAGGGGCTAGCGGAGTATAAAGCGTAGGTTTTTTATGGACAATTTCTCAAGACATAAAGGGTAGGTTTTTTATGGATAATTTTTCAAGGCATAATTTCTCAAGGTATAAAGCGTAGGGTTTTTAAAGACATTTCTTCAATGACTAGCAGGGTATAAAGCGTGGAGGTTTTAAGGGTAATTCCTAAAGGACTAGCAGGGTATGAAGCGTAGAGGTTTTAAGGATAATTCCTCAAGGACTAGAATGGTATAAAGACGGATAGAGAATATTATAGAATAAAAGATAGTCGGATATAAGATATTTTCCAGGATTTTCGGGGCCATTTTTTTGGCATTTGATGGGTTTTTCTGACTTTTCGAAGTGGTATATCTCGTAATAATAGGTTGTTGCATATATGTCTATTGTTTTTTTTATCAAAAATCATTAAAAACGTATAACCACCAAATTAACAAATAATAATAATTGAAAACTCCTCAAAAATAAACATAAATCGATAATGTTGATCAAAAACCATCCAAAAACATAAAAGAACCCAAACTGGCAAAGATAAGCTACCTAGAATTCCTCCAATTTACAAAAAATCGATGACATTTATTAACGTGTTGACAAAACATTTATTACACGTATTTTTTATCAGCGGAGGAACTAAAGCAAAAAGGGGCGCCTTAGAGAACAAAAAAAATACTGAAAATTTTGGGGGAAAGGGTAGCAAAACCTAGGCACTTATGTTTGACAAATTAATTACCGCAAAACTGCTTTAATAATAACACAAAAAGCTACCCCCTACTACTGTAAATGGTGGGTCACTTCACCCATTTTTTTAAATTCCATTATTACAAAAACTTTTACCATATTCCAGCTATTACTCAATTGAAAATTTATTGAAAAAACTTCAGATCAAAGACATTTTTGTAGTATGCCGCTCTGGGTCATATCAGTAGTTAGCCTAAATTTATATTTGTCTATAAACAGATTTATTGAGCTTCCAAACAAAGCAACATTCGAAAAACAACAACACAAAATATTAGCTATCAACAATAATTTTCAAACATAGAAAAATTCTATATATCGATCAATCATTTTTTTTGTTATGGAATTCTTTAGCCAGGCCAGCCATCCATCCATCCATACACATAAGTATGTACAATAACAATATCAGAACATTTTTAAGTACTTGGGTACATGAAATCACCACAATCGGCCACCACAATCATAATCAAATGTTGGTTAGAACGAACATTTGCCGACAAAGGAAATTTGCTTTATCAAAATTGATTTGAAGTTTGTATTCCTGCCATGCACCCCCCCCTCTGTGTTGGTTTATTTTTGGGGTGCCCTTCCTTCGCATTCTATCAAAATAATCACGGTCATGAGAATGCTAACCACCGATTTATGAGTAGGGGAACTACAAACATATATATTTTTACGATTGTGTATGTATGACGGTTTGCCGAAATAGGTGTGTTATGACCAGTTGTGACGACAACGTAGCATGAATGCGACAGTTACTGCTGCTACCGTTGGGTTTGAAGATCATAAATTATCGATATTATCGGAAAGTCGATAACTGACTTTTATTGAGAGGGGGTTTTCGGTATTCTGAAAGTACCAAATTTTTTTAACTTAATTTTAGAGGTAGGGAGTTTTTAATTAAAAAAAATCAGCGAGGGACTTTTTTTTAATATTTTAAGGGTCCTCAAAGATTTTATGCAAAAACTAAATACCTTCACTATTAGGCGGGTTCTATGTTCAATATGTTATTCCGTGTGCAACACCTCCAAATATTCGCCAAATATTCCAACACCTCCATAAAGTATCTTTATATTCTTGATACGAATAAAATTCTAAGGCGTTCGTCTGCTAAAATTCCGATATAGCATGTAATATTTAAGAGAGAGCCCTTAAATTTCGCACGGATATTGATACTACTCCAAACTGTGATAAATCCGTCCAAGTTAGGCCCCATAACGGTACCTCTAAAAATGTCGGTATTTTGAGGATTCCAAGGTATATGTATCTTGGTATTTTGGGTTCTCATTGGTTAGAAACCCTCGTCTGTATTTATTAGTCCCCATATAGACTCCATATACAACTCCAGTCCTTGTTTTAGCTTTTTTGGAAAGTCCCATTCGCATTTTTTAACCCATATGACTACATTTTAGCATCACCGGATCTTGTTGTGTACAAAACATTTTCGATATAAGTCCATATACAAAGGTCACACATCTTTTCCGATTCTAGACCAATTTTCAAACCTTATTGTCTATTTTCTCTTGGCAACAATTTACCCATGGCCTAGCGCCAGAAATAAAATTCTCAATGGATGTTACATATTTTGAAAATTTACCTCATGGTGTAGAGTATTAAAAGTTCGGTCCGGATTTTTATATTAATATGTTTTTATAATTTTTTTTTTTAATTTTACTTACCATCCTTACGATCTCTACTCCGATTGGCCAAGTTCGATGTTGATGACGATGAATTTTGGAAATTATTTAAATGGGATGGCTCCAAGCCATTTGCTACAGCGGCCATAGAACTATGACTATCACGAAAATCACCAGTCTCAGCCCAAACTGAAAAGAATAAACCAGAATTGGCAAAAGACGAAGAACAAAGAAAACATTATATAAAAAACAATATTTAAAGGGAAGGAGGGGTCGGAATTTTATTTTTCTTATCAATTATATATTAAATACAGATTATTGCTAACTTAAAACTAAACACGAAAAATGAAAAAAAAAATACTTTTCAAGCAATTCACTTTATTTTTTTAGCAAAAAAAAAAAATATGTTTTTCTCCGATAAATCTTTGCCAGCCATTGAATCATGAATGGGCACACACAAGATGAGCCTCAAGTAGACGAAATAACCAGAACCTACTTAAAATGCTATTAAATGGCTCATAAAAGGATTTATGGCCATTTATGCGGCGAGTGTCTACATTTTTTTTTTGCTTTGCTTTTTTCCGATTCTAATGGGCCCCATTGGAGGCTAAGATTGTGTATTATCTTTTATTTTATTTTTTCTTCATCTTTTGTTTTTTATCCTTATCCCGATAGGGATAAGTTGTTGCCTCTTGTCGTGCAAGTTGTTGCCTCTTGTCTATCTGTTTGTCTGCAATGCAATTTCAATAATGGCCATTTAAGATACTTTACTTGTCTAACGACCCGGCCGTTAAGAGTGTGCCGGCAAACACTCTAAGCGAAATTAATGGAACTTGAGTTTTTAAGAAGGGCGTTTGAAAAAGGGGTTATTAATCATAAATTAAGAAAAGAAGGTCTATTTTTGAAATACAAGACCACGTTCTATATATATGGAAGACCATTTCATAATCATGGTGGAGGGTATACAAATTTCGTCAGGGTCGAACTTATGAAAGTTTGAACTATTTTAGCCCAATCACCAAAATGTGGGAGAAATTCTATTCCTAAGGAAAGAATTTCTCTCGAGAGAAAAATCCTCCAATCGTAGAAAATCTAGGAATAAAATTTTTGGAATATGGCATCTCATTTTATTCAACTGTGGGTCTTTTTCATACTTTGTGTACCTTTATTTGTTTGCGCAAATTTAAAGTGTTTGTGTTGTACGAAATAATTAAAAAGAAATAAATAATTGAAACCCAAAATATGAATAGTATTATACTTAGAGAATATTTAGAGGATGTTGCTACTTCCATAAAGCAACAAAGAACTTCTACAAGATTGTCAAGAAGACAAATGCGAGATAGTTCCAATCCTCTTGAATTGCCACAATCATTGTAAGTGCAGAAAAGTTGAAAATAATTGAAACATCTGATATGTATTTCCCAACAGATTCAAAAAATACTACCGGGTAAGCAAACCAGCATTCCAATACTTTTTTGGAAGTTTTGGTGCAACATCGTGTTACGTTTTTTTGCTGAAGGTGGATATAAACTTGCGTTGGAAATGATTTTGATGTTTGTATGGCACAATCAACATTTAGTTCTATCCTCTCCGAGGTGGTAACTGTTTTCGAAGTTCACCTTTGTCCTAAGTGGATAAAATTGCCAAAAAGTTCCTGTTCCTGTTTTGTATTTTAAATTCTATCTCCCTTCGATTTTGTTTGTGAGATATTTTGAGAGGAAAAACACAAATCGAACTTTCTTATGATGCCTACTTCTTCTCCCTTTAATTCCGCGCGGAATTTTCTTTACGATTGGGAAAAAGGGAGAATAAAGAAATTCCACACGGAATTATTTTTAACGATTGGGCTGATTTAAAAAAAAAAATATATTAAATCCTTCCAGGAATATCAGACGTATGCCTATGGATTTTTTAAGAATATCGTTGAAGGATATTTTTTCTACTTGAAGAAGACCTCTTCTATCCATAAATCACTTCTTATTTTTGCTTCTTCCAAATTCTTCTTCCTTGTGTACCACAAAACATCTCCATACCTCTCAATCTTCTCAAATTCCTTTCACTCTTCCGAGTCACTAAGAACACTTGAAAATAGTGCAACAATTTAATTGTTTAGCCCATTGAGTGCCACATGCCACAAGTTTGTGTGGTGCATGTTCGTGGTGGCATTAATGACTGATGATGCTGACGACATAAACAACCTGTGGAGTGTCAAGTATGCAACTTCTTTACTTGGAAATTCCAATCGACAAATTACTTGAACTAATGAGCGACCGATTCCAAATGTTTAGGGAAATATTTCTCCCCCTCTCTCTCACTCCCTCTCTTTAGGGCAAAAAATCAATAAAAATTCATTGAACAAATCTTGGGGGAATTGTGTCACATAAAAATGTCACTGTGACATGAATTATTGGGCCTTCCGCAGAATGGAGAGGGCCACTTAGAGCGCACAAACAAATGTTTACATTTGTTTGCAATGCAAAGTGGTTTCATTTACAAACAATTTTCGTGTTCGAGGAAAATTGAAAAAAAAAAATATATATTACTGGTCTTCATTAATATTTAATAAATGTAATGAATAACCTCCTAAGAATTTTTATGGGCCTTTGGGTCATAACTTAGTTAATGTGATTTATAATATACTTTGTAAGAAGGAAGAGATGATATTATGAGGCAGAGAGGGACATTGTGGGACAATTATGACCTCAGTAGAGATTATTAATAAAAATTCTAATTTTTTTTCATCATTGTTAAATAATTTTAAAGATATTTAAACAAACTTGTCTAAAAAGTCAATAATTATGGAGATTTTTAATATTAACGCAATGAATATGAACTTAGTTTAATATATGATTTATAATAATTAATATAAAAATAAAAAATTAGGAAAATATGATTTTTTTTAATAAATAAATAAACAAAAATAAATATTTTAATTATTATAAAAAAAATATATACCTTACACTATGGACATATTCAGGTCATATTAAATCAAATATGACCTTAATATGAACCTAGTCTAATTTATATATTTTTTATAAAAATAAAAATTGTTAATGTTGTTTATTTTTTAATAAACATCAAATTTACATAATTTTTATTACAATATTTGTTAATTTTTACAACAATCCCCAAAATGTTTCACAACCCCTCCAAATAAAATAATTTTGCAATCGAACACTTTGTAACATTTTTTTTTTTAATTGCCAATAACTTTTGTTGCCCTTTTTGTTTTATTTGTTTGAATTGTTGCATTTCATGGTCGATTACAATTTTATTTGAATAGCCAGAAGAGCATCTGTGGACAATAAAACTATTTTAAGAGGCGCGATGAAACGATGTATTTTTTAACGAAACAACAAAAAATAACAACAACAACAGCGTGTTTGGAAATTCTAAAAAAGTCACGTACAAAAACATGTTGTTTTTTTGGAGGGAGATTAGTGATTTTTATAAAAAGGGAACAAGTTTTTTGTAAGATTTTTTTTGTTAGAACAACCTGCTGAAAAAAATTGACAACTAAAAAATATTTTAAATCTTGGAAGAATTAAAAAAAATGTTTGTAGGAAAAAACATGAAAATTTCTATCACGATTTAAAAAAAAAAACAACTAGAATACGTTTTGGGGACTGACGAAGCGAATAATTCCGAATTTTAACAGTAGTTCTTTATATTTTACAGGGTGTTGCAATTTTTTGGGTGGTCAACATTTTCTTCTGGGTATAAAATCCCTTGGCGAGTATTCTGTACTTCCCAGAAGTACAAATTCGCTATAGATCCAGTTTTTGAGTTACAGGGTGATAAATTTTTTTGGACTTGTAGTTCATAAAGAAAAAAACTTTATATCATGGTTTGAGACAATTGCAGGTTATTTTTGATCACTTTTCTGCAGTCAAATTCAATGAAAATTATTTTTGTAAAATATATCCTTTTTCTATCTCGAGTCCTTGTGCGTCTTTTTCTTTTTTATTTGAACCGTAAAATAAATACCACAAAACAAGATTTGTTGACACTCAAATATTCTACAAAAACATTGCTCACAAAATTATAGTTAGGGTCCTCATAGACAAGAAATCGATAATCATACTTTTCCGCCGTCCTTTTCCCTTTTAATCCGACTCTTAGTCAGAAAACCTCATATCAAACTTAGATTATGCAAAGCCTTCGAACTTTTTATTCCCTCCGAGTGCAAATTAGTAATACCTAAAAATCGATTACAATTTTTATAAGAGTGATATTTCATTGTAAATTTCTGTCAGAAAAAATATCTAACTTTAGACTCTCATCTTAAATAAAATGAGCTAGGAACTTGAAGATGCCAAACAAAATCCTTACAAATATCAAAATGAGGGCCGATATTGAAAATGTTCTGATAGGAAAATTTGTCATCCAATGGATAGGTCAAAATATGAATACAGAAATGTGGGTACATGCCGAATACAGAAATGTGGGTACCTTTATATGAGGTCTATTCTAAATATTGAGTCAATATTGACTATTTTTGGTATGAGGTTTTGCTACAAAATGAGAATCCAAAATATTAAATAACAGCCAATGTGCTTGAAAACTGTTGCCCAACTTTCAAAATACTGAAATTTAGGGAGGTTCCGATATTGACCATTTTTGACACGACTGGAAAATGTATCTAAACTTCGCAAAATACCAAATTTCCGGGAGTACTGTTATATGAAGGCTACCACTAAACTTGGGCAAATTTTATACCCATTGAGGACCTAAAATAAATGCGAAATATCGAAAGTTGGCAGGTATTCTTCTATGAGACCTACCCCGAAATTTGGGCCAATATTTTTCACTTTTGGTGAGAGGATATACTGACCTATAAGAATCTCATATGCTAAATTACAGCCTATATGGGTATAAGACGAACCCAAACACTCTAAAATACCGAAAATCGATAGGCGCAATTATATGAGGGCTACCTAAAAAAAAATTAATTTAATAATATTTTGGGACTAATATCTATATAATTTTGTGTAGGAAAATATGTCACTCAATGTGAACCCAAATATCAAAATTGATTCAATTCGGTTGAAAAAAATAGTCACAATATTGAATAACAGGGGATGCTGTTATATGGGGGCTGCCCTGAGGCTTAGGATAATATTGACCATTTTTTCGTAGGGTGATCTCAACATGTGGGCAAATATTGTTATTAGAAGGATTTTTCTACCTAAAAGTTGCCAAAATTCCCGAAATATAAAATATTTGGGGCTTACTTTTCGTATAAGGGCCTATACCAAAACGTGGACCGATACACATCCTAGGAGTAGAAGCAATGTATGTGCGAAATCTCCAAGTTCTATCTTAAAATATTATGGGGTTCTACAGTGAACATTACTAGATTTCCTATATTAACATTTTTTTCAATCCTTTCCCCTTTTGTCTTTTTATCCTTCTAATCAGAAATCTCCAAATCATAAATTTCAAACACCTGTTCATATATAATTTTTTGCACATCATTTATTTCGAGATGAAAACAAATGGTGTGTGAAATTAAAACTCATTGACTAAAACAAACAACAAAAAGGATAACAGGGATGAACCCTTTTTCGTGGCAACATCAATATACGATACAAACACAAACAAACAAAGAGAACTCCCCAGCAATCCTTTCGCCTTTGCAAAAAGAACAGTAAACAGAAAATTGGTTTGCCATTTGCCATGAAATGAAAACAAAACATTTGTTATCGACGAAATAAATGAATGAAATGACAGTTTATTTCTTCAAATGTCAAAATAGTTATTGATTTGGTGGTAAAAATAGAAATGGCAAAGAAATGATAACTAGGGAGGAGATGGAGGGTGAAACAAAAGGATAACAGCTGATGTGGATGATACTAATGAAGAAGAGGGGGACCAGAAGGAAGCAAAAACAACAACAAAATAAATTAGAAAAATATAGAGATTCATATTTGCCAAATCATCATTAGTTGGTTTTTTTTGTGTTTCCAATTTTTTCTAGAGGAACCAAATGTCCTTTTTTTATAGAAGGGACACAAGGATTTCTATGGACCTATATTTGACTTTTTTATTATTCCCTGAAAGGTAAATATCCCTGTTTTTTTCCTCGAAACTTTATTATGATGATGCTGCTGAACAGTAGCCCCTAACCTAACCGACTTTCAGCGAATTTGTGGTGGGTCCTTTTGTGTGGTGTACTTATTTATTTACTTTTTGCTGTCCTTTGGTGTCGTGTGTCATATTTATTTGTTTTAGTAGCATCAGTTTTATTTTTTTTTCCTCATAAAATCAAACAAGAACTGGTGGTCACAACAATACCAAAACATTGCAGATTCATTAATTTATTGTTTGGCCCAGTCAAGCCCCTAAATGCGAATAAGTGGCATTGTGGTTTTCACAGACCAAATAACTATCCTTATCCCATTTAAGGATTATTTGTATAGAAAAACACACACACACGGGCATTATTTGTTTTACGAATTAATACAACAATGCCTTTGAAATTAATATTGTTTTTAATTTTTTGTTCCAAAAATTTTCTTTCATTTCATTCATAGAAAAACTATGAATGAATCACTTCTTCTCCCCTCTCCGCTTCATTTCTAAGCATTTACGATTTTATTGCCAATGTGATAAAGTCAAATACATTGACGGATGGTAAACTACCCTTAGTGGAAACGCACAACAGCAGCAGCGGGGACACCAACAAATGATTAATAGTTTTGTGGCCGACCAACAATTTGACTGTTTTCCATTTTCATCCCCTAACCTCAGCAACTTCGTTGGAAACGTTTAGAATTCATTTATTGCATTTAATGTTGACAGGCAACAGTATGAATGAGCGAATGAATGAATGATTTTCACAAAATGTTTAATTTTCTGAGATTTAGAAAAACGAAAAAAAACAAAAACAACAACAGAAAACCTTGCACACGCTCACTCACAATGGGAGGTTTGACTTCTGGGACGACAACGACGGGAAATTTCAATGCCACTATACGTGTGTGTGTGATCCTTTTTTGCCTAAAGGAGGCGTTATATGCTACTGTCAGTTTTTTTTAGAATCCGACAGACTGTCAGTTGTTGCCTGACAGCTATTAGCTAATACCTTTTAATGCCACTGTAATCCGCTACTTTGACAATTATAATTATAATTTTTGACAGTAGGTGGTAACCTCGATTATGAGTTAAAAAAAATCAGAACAATGATTTATGAATTTCAAAATTAAAAAAATGTAAATTAAAAAAAAATTAAACGGAGAATAGAATAGGTTTCCAATTGAAATTTAGAAATTTTTAACATGGGTATAGTATTCGCTTGAATGTAGTTATGGGCGGGATTTAATGTGAAAAAAAGAAAATTTATTTTTTTTTATTTAAAAACCAGCAAGGAAAGTAGTAAAGTCGAACTGGGTCGACTATATGATGCCCTTCACCACTGTGGGTATATTCTTCATATGTCTCCTAACAGACTCCGCCTTTTCGAAACAAAATTGACATGAACGTACTTGAATATGTGATCATTATGCCTTTCTGGAACCTATGCTAAATTTCATTTCATTCAGGCAAGTTTAGAGTCTTTTGCGCTCAATTGATCAAATTTATATAAATCGATATAGAGCAAACTTGATACACGCTATTCGTAGGCCGCACTTTTCAAAATTTAATCTCAATCAGAATTATATATGACTGTGTCTGCATCTGCACCATCTTCACTAAAATACAATAACGTGATTCTAGTCTCAATATGATACGTTGTGCAAAATTTCGTGTCAGTCAAAATTTACCTAAAATCCAACGAAAATATATATGGGAACTATGTCTACATTTGAACCGATTTCAAGGAAACTTACAGAGACTAATTTATATTAACATCAGTACATTATATAAAATTGTGTGTCAATCGTACAAACTTTGGGCCTTTAGTGCACAATTTACATCAAATGGAAGGACAATATAAATGGGAGCTATATCCAAATCTGCACCAATTTTCATGAAACTAAGCAGTTCAGTTAAAAACTTTACTTTACACAACTTTACTTTACACATCATTCTAGATCTAATTCATTTCGCTTTGCCAAATTTCGTGCAAATCGAAAGATATATAGGGACTTTGGTACACCATTTACATTAAATCGGACGAAAATATATATTGGAGCTATATCTAAATCTGAACGGATCTTCACGAAACTTGGCACACATCATTCTAGATTCAATTCAGTACTCTATGCCCAATTTCGAGCAAATAGAAGGATATATAGGGACTTTGGTGCACTATTTACCTAAAATCGGACGAAAATATATATGGGAGCTATATCTAAATCGGAACCGATTTTCACGAAATTTAACACACATCGTTCAAGATTTAATTCAGTACGCTGTGCCAAATTTCCTGCAAATCGAAGGATATATAGGGACTTTGGTGCACCATGTACCTTAAATCAGACGAAACTTTATATGGGAGCTATATCTAAATCTGAACCAATTTTATCAAAACTTGGCACACACCATTCTGGACCTTATTCAGTACGCTATGCCAAATTTCATGCAAATCGAAAGATATATAGGGACTTTGGTGCCTATATCGGGCGAAAATATATATGGGAGCTATATATAAATCTGAATCGATTTTCACCAATTTCAATAGGGTTCGTCCTTGGGCCAAATAAGTGACTTGTGCCAAATTTCATCCAAATCGGATCATAAATGCGACCTGTACTTTGTTTGCAATTTAACATCTACAGACGGACGGACATGCATAAATCGACTCAGAAAGTGATTCCATGCATATTCTCAAAATGAACCATGAGTCTATTTCGGTTCCTTTTGCCTGTTACAAACATATGCACAAAGACATAATACCCTGTACCACATTGTGATGAGGGGTATAAAAAATGTAAAAGGATTATTCGGGGAGAATTACTTAAATATTTTTTAAGGTTTTTCTTAAAGATTTCAAAATAAATTTTTTTGAAGAAATTCTCAAATATATTTATTTTAAATATTATTAAGTGTGGATTATTTTTGAATACATTTTAAAGGACTATTTGTTAAAGGTCAATATTAAGAAATTTGCTTTTCTAACATTTTTTTGTATTATTGTTTCTTTTTCCCTATTCCCTTCCCCTCCTATATGTGCAAAAGAAAAAAAAAACTACTCTCCTTCCAAATATCAATCTTATCTCGCTACATCACACTAAAATTAATGAGTTTTTCTTGGACATTATCTTTTGCTCTATCATTTGCCAACACAACCATCTCCCCATACTCATTTTACCAGACACTCACTAACTCACTCATCCATACATGTGAGTGTGTGGGTGTTTTTAGTTTTTTTCTGGCTGTTCCTTTTGACTTTTTGTGATCCTTGTACTTGTACATACTATTATACCATTACTGTTCATTATTGCAGTGATTTTCTCTACAAGTTTATATATGTATGTGCGGCCATGACCATATCCATTCACAATTCATTCCTCTTAAAATAACCTTCTCCCTTGCTCCATCATTTCAATGGTTGGACATATGGGAGAAGACAAAAAAAAAAACAACAACATTGTTTGCCTCATTATATTGTCATATCATTTAGTGATATGTTTGTTTGCTTGTCGTCGTTATCTCTTGCGAAGGGTATTGGGGAGAATTGAGAGAGAAGCTATGGAGGGCGAGAGAGACCCGGGTAAGTGGTATAACATAGATGAGTGGGTGGTTTGTTGTATTTCGTTTTGGGGTTAACCTTATGTGTTTTTGTTGTTGGAAAGGGGCGATTGGGGGTCATAACAAGTGTGGTTGCAGGTTTTCCCTTATCCTAACTATTATTTGATAGGAGGAGGATGAGAAGAAGGGTGTGTTTTGTTGGTTTCCTCATCATTGAGGGCTTTTTGTTTTTTTTTTCTTGTCATTTCTGCTATCTTCATCATTTCTCCTTTTTTGTAGTTGTAATGGCCGTTGTCTCCTTTAAGGGCTGTTATTATTGCCGGCACACACACAAAAAAAAGGATTAACTTGGCCGTCTGCTAATATTTTCCTTGGCAAAAGGTGACAGTAATGCATATGTTGACCCTTTTTCTTCTTGGTCTTGCTAATAGCAATAATGCTAATAACTATTGACTTTGATTGAGGAATGAGGTGAACATGGAGTTCCCAATTTTTTTTATTGGAATGGGTAAGGATGGGAAATGGGCAATTATAATTAGAATAAAATTCGATGTGGATTTAGTCACCATAAAGCTCGCAATTTTTAAGAGAGAGAGAGAGAGATAAAGCTTAAATTGCGGATTTTTTGAATATTAGTTTTCACGTCTATTAGAATTTGTGATTTTTTTTAAATTATTTTTAATGATTACCAGAAGGCGTGGATTTATTAAAAATTATTTTTCAATATTATCTAAAGGGGCGGATTTTATAAAAATTATTTTTAATGACTATCAGAAGGCGTGGATTTATTTAAAATAATTTTTAAGATTATCTGAAGGCGTGAAATTATTAAAAATTATTTTTCAAGATTATCTGAAGGCGTGGATTTATTGAAAATTATTTTTCACGATTATCTGAAGGCGTGGATTTTTTAAAAATTATTTTTACGATTATTTGAAGGCGTGGATTTCTTAAAAATTATTATTCACGATTATCTGTAGGCGTGGATTTTTTTAAAATTATTTTTCAGAAACTTCCCAGAGGCGTGGATTTTTTTAAAATTATTTTTCACGATTATCTGAAGTCGTGGATTTCTTAAAAATTATTTTTCACGATTATCTGAAGTCGTGGATTTCTTAAAAATTATTTTTCACGATTATCTGAAGGCGTGAATTTCTTAATAATTATTTTTCATGATTATCTGAAGGCGTGGATTTTTTAAAAATTATTTTTCACGATTATCTGAAGGCGTGGATTTTTTAAAAATTATTTTTCACGATTATCTGAAGGCGTGGATTTATTAAAAATTATTTTTCACGATTATCTGAAGGCGTGGATTTCTTAAAAATTATTTTTTTAGATTATCTGAAGGCGTGGATTTTTTAAAAATTATTTTTCACGATTATCTGAAGGCGTGGATTTCTTAAAAATTATTTTTCACAATTATCTGAAGGCATGGATTCCTTAAAAATTATTTTTCACTATTATCTGAAGGCGTAGATTTTTTAAAAATTATTTTTTGGCCCCTTTAAATTTTAGTAAAATCTTAAGAAGGATTCTTAAAGACTTAAACACCAAAAATAAAACTCCCACGAAATCTAAAGATTTTTTTGCTGCTGTTGTTGTTGTTTTTGTGTTCAACACAAATCGATATTTGGTTACACATTTGGAATTCATAATCACTGCATGAATGAATGCCTGTCGAGTGGCTATATCCCTTCTCTATGCTGCCTAGACGTTAGTCTACAGAAAACATTTTTCTTTTCTTTAATACACCCACTTGTATGCCAGCCTCAAATGGCTGTTCTGCATGCCACCCTATCCATCCCTCCATGCTCCACGTGAAATTAAAGTGCCCAAGAAAAAAAAAAAGATGACAACGAGAAGGATATTTTTTTGCGAGAATCATGGGAGTTTTTCATATTCCCGTGTCGTCCTCATCGTCTGCTGCCACGCACTGTAGCACGCATAAGATAAATGGGAAAAAGAAGACATTTTGTTGTTGTTTCCTTTTTTTGTTGCTCTCGTGTATCTTTATATATTGTGGTTGTTGTTGTTGCTGCTGCTGTCTTGTCACTAGAATAAATGAAAACGTTTCATAGTGAGAGAAGGAGGCTGGATTTGGGGGCCGGGGACATTTAAGACAACATTTATCCTCATTTTCCGGTTGCTTTACTTTGCCAGAAAAAAACAACAACAAGGGAAAAAATAACACTTGTTTCTCTGTGTGTGTATTTAAAGTTGTTAGGGAAAGCGGTTAGGGAAAACTGAGGACAAATTTAAGGAAAATTTAATTGAACGTGAAATTTAGGAAAAACAATGATACACCCTACCCCCCGAGAGATAAGGAATCATTTTCGATAACTAAAATAAATTATTTAGAAGAAGGCCTTCTATAGGAAAAAAATACTACACAGCCGTTTAAGAGGCCCTATGGAAAGTCATTACAAAATAGGTGCATTGGGTTTTTATATTTTTCCGCCCTCAACAGAAGCTTTGATTTTTATTTTAAATAATTTCGGAGGCGTGGATTTTTTAAGAAATATTTTTTAAGTTCTCGACAAAGGCGAGGATTTGTAAAAGATAATTTTTAAGGGCTCAACGAAGGCGCGGATTTGTTAAAGATAATTTTTAAGGGCTCAATAATGGCGTGGATTTTTAAGGCCTCAACAAAGCCGTTGATTTTTAAAGGTCTCAACAAAGGCGTGGATTTTTTAAGGCCTCAACACGTCACACAAGAGGCGTCGGTTGTTTAAAAAATATTTTAAAGGCCTCAACACGTCACACAAGAGGCGTCGGTTGTTTAAAAAATATTTTAAAGGCCTCAACACGTCACATAAGAGGCGTGGATTTGTTAAGGTCTCAACACGTCACATAAGAGGCGTGGATTTTTTAAGGCCTCAACACGTCACATAAGAGGCGTGGATTTTTTAAGGCCTCAACACGTCACATAAGAGTCGTGGATTTTTTAAGGCCTCAACACGTCACATAAGAGGCGTGGATTTGTTAAGGTCTCAACACGTCACATAAGAGGCGTGGATTTTTTAAGGCCTCAACACGTCACATAAGAGGCGTGGATTTTTTAAGGCCTCAACACGTCACATAAGAGGCGTGGATTTTTTAAGGCCTCAACACGTCACATAAGAGGCGTGGATTTTTTAAGGCCGGAGGTGTGGACTTTTTAGAAGAAACATTTTTAAGGCCTCACAGAGGCGTGGTTTTTTTAAAGAAATCCTTTTAAGGTCTCACAGAGGTATGGATTTTTTATATGAAAACTTTTTAAGGTCTCAACAGAGGTGTGGACTTTTTAGAAGAAACATTTTTAAGGCCTCACAGAGGCGTGGACTTTTTAAAAGAAACATGTATAAAGCCTCGCAGAGGCATGAATTTAATAAAAATATTTTTTAAAGCCTCAAAAGACGATGTTTTTTAAAATTAATTTTAAATGGTACCCTGAAATCTTGGATTAAAAAAACTATTTTTCAAGATTATCTGAAGGCATATTTTGTTTTAATTTTAAAAGATAAACTGAACTATCTTTTTCTATATATTTTTTAAAAATTGTCTTCTAATTTTTTTAAGAATTGTTTAAATAATTTTTAAAGAGATTTTTGATTTCTTCATTCCATCATACTTGTTATTAGTTATTGCCTCGTCTTGCATATATGTATGCGAATCTATAATCTTTATAGAATTTTTGTCACTTCTCTTTTAATCCACCTCTCATAATGTGGCATATTTTTTTTTTTTTTTTTTTTTTGATTTGCAATTTTTTTTCGAAATTTTCATTTCATTTTGAAAGTGTGTCTGTATTTCCCCACACAAATTATATTTGAAAGGAATTATTAAAGGATTAATTTATTGTTGTTATCTTTTTATTTTAAATGATACAAACAGATTTCAACAAATCATATTATGCGTGCTTATAAAATTTCATTTTCAATATTTTAATTTCTTAAATGGCTTAAATATAATCTCTTAGCAAAAAAGCAAAAAAAAACAGTAATGGAATTTAAATAAATTATTTTTTTTTCGCTTTAAATTATGTTTTGTCATAACAAGCATTTTTTGTGCAAGCCAGAGATATTTTTAAGATAATTTATTAGAAGTGGAAATGAAAAGAAATTGTGAGAAGAATTCTTAAGATATTTTAAATTTGAGATTGACTGCAGATTTCGTTTAAAATTATGGCCAAACAATTGTATTAAATGGATCTCCATTTAACTGTGAAATTGTTAACAAATTGTTAGCATATGTTGCTAATAAATATGTATTTTACTCCAATATCTTCAGTCTGCCAAACAAATTTCCTCTGCCTTTTGCCCAATAATAATTGCCTAATTTTTGTTTCGGCCAGCCATCAATGCTAGCCATAAATTTTCCATTGAGATGTCCACCACAAAATCACATGATAATCACATACTACATAGAAGTCAACCAAGCACCTCCCCCTTTCCAAAAACCAAAACGGCAAAGGACATTCTCCTTGAATTAGCCACAGAAACTCAATTCAACGAGAATTTGACCACATTTATCTATTGTGTCTGTACATTGTATGTCGTGCATTTAAGGACTGCGAAGTTGAGGACAAATGAGTTTTTGTTCACAACTGACAGCAAAGCCATATATCAATCTTCAATACGATTTTTAGATTTAGATTGCCAGCCCTTAGTTTCAATCTGCTCTTGCACATAGAGACTAAGGAAAAATAAATTATAATGACATTACCGAGACCATATGATATGTTATGCTTAAAAGCTGGAACATTTGTTTTGTGTTCTCAATGCAATTTTGGGCTGGTGTTGGTGTTGTCCTTTGGTTTTGGTGACCACAGACTCCTTGGAGAGGGCTGTTCTCATTATAAAAGTGCATGAATTTGTTTGTAGTAATTTTCCGCTTAGAGTATGGTC
This sequence comes from Musca vetustissima, assembly GCF_032173495.1. Taxonomy (NCBI): domain Eukaryota; kingdom Metazoa; phylum Arthropoda; class Insecta; order Diptera; family Muscidae; genus Musca; species Musca vetustissima. The sequence continues at coordinate 93,954 of NW_026874319.1, forward strand.
TTGATTTTGGCTATTGGCCCAAAATGAAGATTATCGTAATGTTTATCTTTTCCATATTGACAGCGGAAAATTTAATGTAGTGGAAAATAAGGGGAGTTGCAATGAGTGTATGACCATACAATTGATGAAGATAGTTGTAATACTTACAAATTGCTTTAGTTTTTGATATAGATAGAGAAAAATAAAATTTTGGATTCAATAAAAAAAAAATAATACTTAAATAGAGTTAGATTTGGAAAAATAATTGTTGGTGGGCAACGATTCATTTCCCCTTAAAAAAATTTCCAAATTATTTTAATATCAAGATTTTTTTTAGGGTAAAATCAATGTTCGCCTAGATGTTTGTCCGATTATATTATAAAGGTTTTTAAATATATTTTTATATTCGGAGACGAGCTCTGAAAACTTTTAGATCGATGAAAATCTAGCATTCGAAAGAAGCACTCATTTAAATCGATACCAAGTCTGAATTCGATTTGGATGGGTCTGAAATACTTCATTGATGATGATTATTCTGCAAAAATAAATGTGCTACCTTTGTCCTTTAACATTTTGCTCTTCCTCTCCTCTCTCTCTCTCGGCAGCAAATCGTATGCTAAGTCTTTTATGCCAACAAAATTTACAAATTATTTTCAAATAAATTCCACAAACATAAGAGTATGCAGCACCACCACCATCTACACCTACATATACCTCCACTATTTACAATTATTCTCAAGATAAACCAATTCATAGAAAGATAAACGTCATTTGTTATCTTTTTGAACGCAACACAACAAAATAAAATTGTCTGCGATCCGCTTTTTTTGAACCTTTCACTTAGAAGTGTGTAAATACTACAAATGGAAATTTATACAGACATTGTTTTTAGACAAGTGTTTGTAAATATGTACATTTAAATACACATTTTTTCTGTTACTGGTGGAATGTTAAAATATATATATATTTTTTTTTAAATTTAATGAGAAAATATTTCATCTTGAAGCTTTATGGGGGGAAGAAGAGTGCAAAAAACAATGATTGTGCGGAATTTGCTGAAAAAACTATTATGTGCATAGATGACCTGATCTTTGTGGATATTTCCTGAAATAATTTTTTGGAACTGTGCATAAAAAATAGATAAAATTAATTTTCGGATATATTTTTTCCCAGAAATATTTGAATATTTTTAAACATATTATCTGATCTAAAAATATAATTTTTGAAGAACTGCTTTTATGGCCTAAGCCATATGGAACATTTGGAAAAACAAAAAAAGGGTTTGGAAGCATCTTTTTATTTTTTTTTATAATCTTCTCAAGGCGTGGATTTAAAAAAAAATATATTTTGTAATATTATCCGAAGACGTGTTCTTAAAAAATATATTGTATAGATTATCAGAAGGCTTGGATTTAAAAACATACATTTTTTAAAGATTATCTGAAGGCCTGGACTCTAAAATCGATTTTTTTAAAATTTAGTAGTTGTCTTTTTAAATTTGTTCAAATTATTTTAAGATCATCCAAAGTAATCATTATAATAATCATCGGAAGGTGAGCATTTTTTTAAAATTATTTCAAGGCTTATCTGCAATGTTCTAAAAAATTATTTTTTATTACTATCTGAAGACATGGATTTTTTTTAAATATTTTTGATGTTCAAAAAATAGGATGTTTTAAAAACAAATTGATTTTTTTTTTTGAATCTAATAGCAACGGAACAATATCTTGGAATCTGTTTTTTTTTTTTTAATTTTTGAGGGATAGGATTGTGAGGGCTCTAAACGTTGCCCTATTTTTAAATCTTTGAGGGCCATAAACGCCATAAATGTTGAGATTTTTTTATAATTTTTTTCCAATTATCTGCTCTTAAAAGGAATATTCTGGTGTGATGCCAAATGACCGAACCTTGATACGGTTGAATTTAATTCGTAGATGCAATTTCGCAACAATAGTAGTGGGTAGATAGACAACATATGTTTTTGAAAAAACATCAGACCTCAAAATCAGAGTTCTAAAATATTATCCGCAAGTCCATGAGTTTATTTTTTATAATATAATTTGACTTTCTGATATTCTTTTTAAAGAGTATTATAGCTTTGTGCAGCCCCAAAAGTTTGTAACGCCGCGAAATATTGACCCACCTTTATCAAAACCGCATGCGTCATTCTTAGGACTAGCTGAGTCTCCTTCTTCATGTGTGTCCGTCGATGTCCATTATAATTTGTAAACACGATACAGGCCACAGTTAAAAATCTTCACAAATTTTGCATGTAGGATATTTCATCCAATGAATATTACCGATCTTTACCAAAAACGTTAATATTTAGGGGGATTTAATGGACAAAAAACTACATGCACAATTTCGGTTTTTCTGGTCGTTCCAGAGGCCTGCAATTATGTGTAAACAAATTTTGCATGGAAAAGGGGACGGACACAAAGAATAAGCACTCAGCTAGTCGAGATAAAGATCGGTCAATACTTAAAGGTGGTCTAGGACCAACATTTTGTGTGAAAAATTACAAATTTTGTGGCTGCACAAAGCGTATATATTTACCACTGAAACATAGTTGTTTAGTTGATAGTATATCCAAGATGAGTGGTTGAACTTTAAATTGATACCAATTATATAGTCGTAGGTACTCGGATGCGGGAGTTACACTTAAATATTTACAGGTGCTTACGATACCCTACATATATTACCACGAACCTAACTTTCCACACTGGAGGGCGGAAATGTTCCATGAAGTTCCAGTCATGGTCAAGGAAAACGCCTAAAATGTTAGGTGATGATCAGATAATAACCTTCACGGTGGGTGTGTTTGAATTATTTGAAAACACACAAAAAATTTGTTGTCGGAGCCGATTTCATCACAACACAAATTTTAATCTGATAAAAAATTGTAGGCGTTGTACTGATAACTATAACTGGAACTTCATGAAAAATTGCAAAGCCATCAGCGCGATATTTCTCCCTTTAATGTGGTAATGGATTACTAAATAATATTTGAATACGTAAGCACATGTAAATATTTGACTGTAACTCCCACATCTGCTAGTAGATACATCACTATATTTAAATATCAATTTAAAGGTCAACCCAACTTTTTATAGAAAATTAATTAAAAAATTATATTTTAAACTTTTTGAATGGCTATCCGGTCTATAAATTGTGATTTGTAAAAAAAAAATATTTTTAATGGTGATTTTTTTTATTTTTTTTTCGGAAGGACTCTTTTCATTTTTTTTCTTTAGAGAAATATCAGATCCCCAAATCTTATAATGAATAAAAATTGTTACGGATGAACATATTGAATTGATTTGAAAATATCTGACCCCCAAATTAGATTTCTAAAACAATTTCAGCAAGTTCATTGCGTTATTTTCTTTAAAGATAATTTGAAAGTACTTCAAATATTCTTCAATAATAATTTTTTATGATTAATTTTTTTTAATATTTTTTAAAGGCCTATCAGTCTAATCTTAAAATTGATTTATTTATTACTAAAATTAAATTTTTATTCCCTTTTCATAAATTTAAAAAAAAATTGGGGAAAAAACTTTCCAGGAACTCTTCGTAACAAATGAGTATGCTAATAACTATTGCATTCTGCCACCAAAGTAAAGAAACAGAAAAAAGAGCTACTCACACTTTAACAGCTGTTGACAACATAATTCACAACAAAACGAAATTGCTGTCGGCCATACCCCAACCCGCAAGAAGAAATAAGAACACATAAAAAACCAAAAAAAAAAAACTGAAAACCCCATCTTCCACATCTGTAAAAAACAGAAATAATTGTGCACGGGATCCACGAATTCTTTGACTGTTGTGTGGATATTAAAGGGTATTTCAGTATTATTTTATGACAGCAGATATTCGTTTCTGTTTTTTCATCTTCATCTGCTCGACATTTTCGTTTGATGGTATTAAAAAAGTATTTAAACATGAGACAAAACAAATCATTAAAAAAACGAGACATGAGACAATGATGATGATGATGCTACCGGGTGAGTGTGCGTGTGTGTTGGCCAAAAGCGGCAACTAGTATGCATGCTAACATCACTCAAAAAGGATTAAAGAGTAATTTTTTCCAAAGGCTAAAAATAAAATGTTGTTTTTGTTGTGACAAACTATGAACTTGAAAACGTGTGTGAACTAACAGCATCATGTGAGTAAAACAAAAACAGCAACAACAAACAAAATCGATAAATTTCCCAGGAAATTATAAAAAAGTAGAGGAAAATAGATTTGTTTTGTTACAAAAAAAAAACTTATAATAACACACGTTTCAAAGCCATTAAAATTCATAAATGCATAATTTTATTTTATTAATAAATACTTTTTTTCATTCGTACATGACTACCATTTGTAGTATAAATTCTGATACTCCATTTCCTTCCTCATATCTGTTGTTGTTGCTATATTTACAATTCATGACAACAAGGTATTTACCTTTATTTTTTGTTTCGTTTTAAATAACCAATAATTGAAATCCCAAATGCATACATGTTGAACACGTTGCAAAACCATTATTTCAACACCAAATATGCCAACAACAGCGGCAGTAGTGGCAACAACTGGCAAATAGGTAATGCCCCCCCTTGGAAAAACAACATCGCCAACAACAAACAAATATAACAACATAAGCAATGACATTAAAATATCACCAACATTGTTAAAGGTAGTTCGACGATACCGGCAACGTTGGTATCCATGCAATCGAATATTTAGAGAGAGAGAGAGGGGAACCGAGGACAGTTGTCAGCAGTTGAAAATGGCCATGATAATATCCGTTGGGGTTATTGCAAGTGGCAAGTGTTGCCCTTTTGCAAATGTAGTCAACAGCAGATATTAGGGGTATTCACAGGTGGAGAACAACATTTTGAAAGTCTTAACAGGATGGATGTTCGGAGAAAAATCTGGAGGTCTCTCAGAGCCACACATTTTAAAATAATTTTCAACATATTAAAATAATTATTAAAGGTCTCTAAAAACTTCGAACGTTGAACCTTAATAGTGTGTTAGAATAAAATGTATTTCTAAAGGCCTATCAGAGCTATAAACGTGGACTATTTAAAATATATATAGTTTTCTCTAAATCTAGGAATTGAAGAATTATCGGAGCCATAGATTAAATTTAAATGGATTGAATTTGATTGAAACTTTTGGATATATTTTTTGAAATGTTTTTTTTTAAATTAATTTTTAAGGCTCTCAGCGAGGCATTTCAAAACAATATTTGTCTTAACTCTAGTTTAGTAGAATCGATCAGATTTTTCTGAAATTTTTTCCAGAGGTAGGTATTTTTACCCTCATTATGGTGGGGATATCTTTTTTTCATGGGGGACGTACCAGGATATTTGACCCGGAAGTTCGGGTACGGGTACCCGGTTATATACGGTTCTTCGGATCCGGTTAATATAAAATGTATATCATTTTAAATGTTATAAAAATACCTTTCCATTGAGTGGTGATACGGTTATCTCAAACCGTTTTCGAGATACAGTAAACAAATTCCGATTTTATTGAAAACCCCCTAAAAGTCGAACTTGGGTCCATTATAGTCCCTCCCCAATGCTGTCTCAAATTATAGACCACAAAATGGTGCGACATGTGTCTGTATCTGTTGTGAATCAAAAGATATGGGCCTTAGAACCCTATAAAAACAAGGAAAATCGTTCTACATGACAGAATTTCCTTTTAAATAGCATGGTTGTTGTTGGGTGGCCGGCCATTTTATATTAACCGGATCCGTGGAACCGGATATAACCGGGTACCCGTACTTCCATGTCAAATAACAGGGTAACCGGGTACGTCCCCCAAGAAAAAAAGATATCCCCATAATTAGGGTAAAAATACCTACCTCTGAAAAAAAAATTCAGAAAAATCTGACCGTTTTTACTAAACTAGAGTTGTTCCAAAAAATATATATCATCAAATATGAAGTCCCACAAACGTGGACTTACATTTTTTATACCCTTCACATCACTGTGATACAGGGTATTATGTCTATGCGTATGTTTGTAACAGGCAAAAGGAATCGAAATAGACCCATGGTTCCTTTTGAGAATATGCATAGAATCACTTTCTGAGTAGATTTATGCATGTCCGTCTGTCCGTTCGTCCATGTATTTTTGTGAACAAATTACAGGTCGCATTTATGATCCGATCCCAATTGAAATTGGGAAAAAATCGGTTCAGCTTTTGATATAGCTCCATATATAGTTTCGTCCGATTTTATGTAAATGAGGCACCATACAGCCAATATTGGTCCGATTGAGACAAAATTTTGCACAGGGTACTGAATTAGGTCCAGTGTAATGTATGAGAAGTTTTGTTGAAATCGGTCCAGATTTAGATATAGCTCCCATATATAGTTTCGTCCGATTTTATGTAAATGGAGCACCATACTGCCAATATTGGTCCGTTTGAGACAAAATTTTGCAAAGGGTACTGAATTAGGTCCAGATAGATGTATGCCAAGTTTTGTTGAAATCGGTCCAGATTTAGATATAGCTCCCACATATAGTTTCGTCAGATTTCATGTAAATGGTGCACCATACTGCCAATATTGGTCCGATTGAGACAAAATTTTGCATAGCGTATTGAAATTTACTACAGGTTAATATCCATATTGAAATTACTGAAATTACTCGGCAGATTTAGATATAGCTCCCACATATAGTTTCGTCCGATTTCATGTAAATGGAGCACCATGCAGCCAATATTTTTCAGATTAAGACATAATTTCGCACACCGTACTGAATTAGGTTTGGATAGATGTATGCGAGGTTTTGTTGGAATCGGTTTAGATTTAGATGTAGCTCCCATATATAGTTGCGTCCGATTTTATGTAAATGGAGCACCATACAGTCAATGTTTTACGATTGAGACAAAGAGGCTGACATCCGAGAAGTTTTGTTGAAATAGGTTCGGATATATATCGGTTCAAATGTAAATATAGCTCCCACATATATTTTTGTCCGATTTTATGCAAATGGTGCATATAGAGGAGCCTATGTACATTTTTCATAAATTTCAAAGTTTATGTGTATGGGTTGTTTTGATTTAGTTCAAATATCTATGTACGCAGTTAATTTTGTCCGATTCCATTTCAATGATCCTCCAAATATGATATGTCTATTCTATCAAAAGGATATTGTACATATGAACATCTCTTGCATGTACCCAAAGTGGTGAAGGGTATCCGAATTTTGAACTTGTCTTAAGTTTTTTTTTTTTTTTTTTTTTTGAAACCATATAATCCAGAATGTTTTCAAAAATATTTGTGAAACTCTATTAGAGCTTTAATAATAGATTTGTTTCGGTATTTTCGAATCTCCATAGTTATGGCTCAAGCCTATTGTTTTATATAGTGAGAAGACCTATACCTTAGATGTGGACTTTCTTTAAATATTTTGATTTTTTTACATACCTTTTGTAAGGTCTTTGGAGACCTCTGCACCTTTTTATTTCTTTTTTTTTATTTTTTCATAGTGAGTGAATACCCCTAATAAACTTAACCTCACATGTGTGTGTTTTTCCTACTACACACCTTTTGCCGAATATGTTTACTCTCTGGCTGAATAGTATTACAATGCGACAACGACAAATACTGTAAATACAGCTATAACATACATTCATATAAGGTCCTTTACAAAGGATCTATAGAGGATTGCAGTCATAGCCATGCAAATCATCTGTTGGAAACGTTTTTCGGGTATTTGCATGCTTATATTTTATTTGTTGGAGTTTTATCTATGTTTGTTTTTCTACGTTCGAATTAATGCAATTTGTTGCATTGTGTCTGGATGGCTGTTCCGTATGACTGTCTACGACATGTGTGTATAGCTGGGTGATTAGTTTGGTTTTCTGTGCAAATTGAAATACCTTTAAACTTTGTCCTGTTTTTGGAAGATAAACATTTTTGGGGTATTTGGAGTTTAGATGTTATTTTTGGAGAAGTACGGGAAACAAGTGAAAATGTTGTATTTCAATATTTTTTATTTTAATTTGAAACATTTAAAAATGTGTGGTCTTCCTTGAAGAATGAATCACTAGATAATGTAGTCCAACGTTTTGTTCCAAATGTTTAAAAATAGTATCCCACCAACAAGTGTGACTAGCCTAAATTGCCACATTTAACAGTCCTTAATACCAAACAAAAAAATGAAAACAAAACGCCCATAAAAATTAAACCACAAATGTCCACATACATATTTTTTTGCGAGTCAAGTACCCTTCCTCATAAAAAAAAACAACAAAACAACGAAACACAAAAATCAACACCACCATCATCACAACACCGATATTTAAATGTCAAGCCATAAAATTGGAAAATATGTCATCAACAGCTGTCACAATTTCCCATGAATACAATACAGGCCCACACACAACAAATTCAGTGACTGCCTAGCTAGCTGACAATAGGAAAACAGAGTCACGCAATGACGACGACAACGACAACAAACAAATCATTTACGGTAGCATCATCATCATCACCATCGCCATCGATTTCCATGTCATCTCTTTGCCAAAACTAACAAAACACAACAAAATTAGCCATGCTCTGGAAAAACAAAAGACTGCGACTGAGCAGTCGAACCAAGAAATTTCATATTCATAACAGATATGGCATTACAAACAAAGGCAGTGGCAGACACTTCTCAGCCAGCCAGCCACTTCACTCCATTTGTGCCATGGCATAGCCGATTTTATAGCAATTATATGTGCCACACTTGTTATAAATAAATATAATTTTTTGGTACTCCGGAACAATAGCAACAACAACAAAATGAACAAAAGGGAAATTCTGCTGATTTGAGTCTGGGTGAGGAGAAGGAGGAAGGGGAAGGGGACAGTGGGGGAATTTTTTTTTAAAGGGAACTTTTGGAGAAGAATAATATTATAAGAGGTTTATAGAGGATCTGTAGAAGGTCTACAATTTGCAAAAAAAAACCTGTATTAGGCTTCATTTCATGGAATACCTGTCGAAGGATTTCCTGTTCACTACTATTAGGGCCAGAAGATTATTTCGGAATTTAAAAAAAACTATTTTCCATACACTATCAGAGCTTTAGAGATCCATCGTAGATTTTTTAAAAATATTTTCAAGGGCTCTAAAAAGACCTGTCGATGGGTATATGTTTAATTCCAACAGGAGGATAACCATGGATTATTTTAAACATTTTGTATGACCCTATCAGAGCAAAGGGCTCTTGAAGCCCAAGTGGGGCCATAATCGTGCATCTTGGGAAAAGTGAATGGTTATGTCGTATCAGAGACCTATTTTGGAAAAAAAATAATTTTATGTTTCCATTAGTGTCATGGGCGTAGATTTTTTAAAAATATTTTTGAGGGAATTTTTAACCACTATCAGAGCAACGGGTTTTTGAAGACCAATTGGAGCCATAATCGTGAATCTTTCGCTAAATAAATTGATATGGCCTACCCGACACCTATTGTTGAAAAAAATTATTTTTTAGTTCCCCAAAGAGTTGAAAGCGTGGATTTTTTATTCTAATTTAGAGCCCCTACTAAAGATTTTTTTTACAGACTTTATTTGATATTTTTGAGATCTTACCAGAGCTTGGGCCTTGAAATTATTATTAAGGCGCTATTCAAGCTATTATCGTGACCATTTACTGATATTTGTTTAAGTATTAATAGAGCCAAGTTTGGATTTGAGGATCATAAGTCCTTCAAAATCGGATTTCTGAACTATTTTTTCAAGCCCCAATAGAGTATTGAGAAAGATTTTTTAAATATTTTTGAGGCGATATTAGAACAATACACATATATTTTTCAGAACATTTTTGAGGAGCTTGAGCCACATTAAAAATATATTTTTATAGGATCTGACTTCTTTAAATTTTAGATATCCTATTCGTTTTTTGAAGACCTGTTTTTGTTCTTAGTAGACCTATCGAAGTTTTTATGTTTACCTAAGGCCTCTTAAAGATTCTAATCCTGTAAATGCCTTCTTTCCTATCAGGTCTATTAGACCTCCAAATTGGGATTTATGAAAAATATTTCAAAGGTCTTCGAAGTTTTTGTGTTTACCGAATACGTGTTGAAGGCCCTCTTTCTCTATTAAAATGTTTTGAGTTCATAGGAGACCTGTCAAAGGTTTTCCGTTTATAGAATATCGGATAAACGCATTTTCTTTATAAAAGACCTGCAGGAGGTCGTTTATATACAGAAGATCTCAAGGAGGTGTTTTACGAGTATCTACTGAAAACTTATCCTGTGTTCAAAATGTATCTGTATGAAGGCTTCAGTTAACAGAAGACAATTAGAAGAAATTCGGTTCACAGAAGTCCGGTAGGAAGTCTTCTGTTCGTAGAAGCCCAATGGGAAGTTTTCTGCCCATAGTTGAACTTTTACAGGCTTGGAGGAATCTTCGTATCCGTAGAAGAGGTAAAAAGAGGACTTATGTACATAGATGTTCTATGAAAGGTATTCTGGTCTGATCTCCTATTAGCAGAAGAATTTAAGAGGTGATATGCCCGGGGGAATGGATGATCTGTCCATAGAAGAAATGTAGGAGATCTTCTGCCCAAAGAAGTTCTATACAAGGGCTCCTGTCCATAGAAAATTTGCAGGATGTCGTCAGTTGTTGATTCTTATATTTTTAAAGGAATTCTTCGTGTAGAAGACCTAGACTTCTGTGAACTGGTGATTATGCAAGGTGATATGCTTAAAAGAAGCCCGTAGGCGGTGTTCTGTCCATTGAAGACATGAAAGAGCACTTCTGTCCGTAAAATTTCTATAGAAGGGATCCATGTCCATAGCAGATCTGCACGAAGTCTAGGTATTCTTCTGCTTAGGAGGTGATATACGCATGGGAAGGTGGTATTCTGGCCATAGAATAACAGCAGGACGTCTGTTAACAAAAGATTTTTGAATGAAAATGTCCATAGAAAATCTTAGTGTGGTATTCTGTACTTGAAAGACTTCTGTCCTGCCCAGGAAAGGCCTGTAAAGTTTTTTTCCTGTTTAGGAAAACATTTACGAAATTTTTATTCAACCTTGATTTGCAGTAAATCGTCATTTATAGAATCCTATCGGTGGTATTCTGGACTTAGTAGACCTTTTGATGATATTCTAGTTTCTGTCCCGAGAAGAACTCCATGTCCTTTTGTCTGTAGAAGATATATCTTCTCTTCACAAAAGATCTTAGGAGACCCACTGTGCATAGAAGATTTGTAATAGGGTTTCTACTTATAAAGGAACTGCCATGGAAAACCTGTGACCTTTTGTCGTCCTAAAATACATGTATGCAATTGTTGATCAACCTTCCAACCTTGGAAGATGTTCTAGAGGTCTTTTGTCCATATAAGATCTGTATATAGTCTTTCGGAACCTTATTCTTTTTATAGAACACCACTTAAAGATATCAAGCCAGAATATCTTCCAATAAAATCGTATTGAAAATGTCTACCCTTGGTGCCCCGACCTGTAAGGTATATAAAAGGCCTTCTCCCAACCTATCTGACCCTACAGTAGGGTTTTATTTTTATTGAACCCCATTTGAAGTTGTTCTGCCTTATGAGATTTTTCTATAGATTTTTAAATTAAAAGATCTCCCCAAAATCACCACCCTCCACTGTGTCATTATCTAATGAAGCTGATCTGAAAGCGATGTTTTTGATAAATTTTCACGCAACATCTTTGTTTGCCAAAAGTGAACAAATTACGACAACAACAACAATCAAGAAAGAAAAAATACTCCCTTGGAATTCCAACCTAATCATTGTGTAATCATTTGTAATACACGATACAACAAAAATTGATGTCGTCTAAATTTCGTGTGAACGGGGCGAAGGAACGGGAAAAATGTTACGGCTAATTGAGCACCCCTCTCGCATGAACAATGAATGAGCGCAAGCAAATTGAAACACAGCATTACACAACAACACCACCACCACCACCACCGAGGAAGCAAGCAACATGATTGCTGCCTCCAATGATGTAGCTGTGGCAGGAACAACAGCAGCAACAACGATGATGACTTTGGTGGTGGTGGTGACGATGATGCCTTTATGTCTGTCTAAGCGGCTTTTGTAATTTCGCTGTTTGACACTTCAATTATGTGAGAGTGTGAAAGTGCAACAAGGGAGTTTTCCCTTTTTTTTTTGCTCTGTGGGTCTTCTTTTGTTTTTGGAAATTTGATATGCTCTTGAGTTCCATAGAGCGACAACGCAATGCCACAATTTCCACTGAATAAACGTCAAGTGCATGTGGCACTTGGCGTTGTGTATTTTGGCCTTTTGGTGAGTGTGGGGTTGGGGGCGGAGGTCACAAGTGTTTTTCTGCCTGTGAAGCAAGCCTTTTGGCACTGCCGCAGTTTGTAACAAATTGTTTTGGGAATTGAAGTGACGTTTTGGATAATATCCTATCACAAAGGGGTCACCAGCCATCCGCTCAGTTATTCATACACTTGTATGCGAGCCATCAAACATAAGGGATTTTTCGCCTTCTACACGGAAGCGGAAGGAAATGCTTAAGCATATATTTCCCTTCCCATTCCGCCACTTCTAATCATTCAAATCATTTATCTCATAATTCTATACGAATCGATTCGAATTCAAATAGATTATTGTCATAATTATGTTAAACATTTTTATGGGATTTTGATCACTTGCCCTGTCTGTCTCTCTGTCAGTCAATCTTGTGAAATTATTTCTTTTTGGGTAGCAGTTTTCTTTAATTATTTTTATTATAATTTGATGGGCCACTTCAGTTATTGTGATATATTCGAATATTTTTCTATAAAAAATAAGAAAAAAAAAACATAGAGGTGGAAAAAATTTAACGCCAAACACCCACAGAAATTCCGCCCCATTCATGTGTGCATTCAATTCCGTGGACCATCTAATGCCATAGATTGTTATTGGTGTTGACTAATTATCACCAATTTGGAATGTATGGCAATATATAGTGGGACACACAACCTCACATACACCATATACTTGTCACCGATTTGTTTGCCTGTTGCTGTCCGTGTCATTTCAACACATACATTATTTCCCTCTGCCGGAAAGTCCGAAACCAAAAAAGGAGGGATGTATGAAAATTGACGCACCGAACTTATATAGGTCTCCCAATACTAAATGATCAATTTTCCAAATTTCTGCTACCTCCCTCATCCCCCACCGTCGTACACGATCAATGTGTAAACGACACTCATCGACAATTTGGTGTTTTTTTTTTTGGATGCTTTTTTATTTTTCTTTCGGCGGCAATTGTGTGTCTTATTCTGTATTCTGCCCTGAATGTCTGACATTCTCTCTGTTCATTTGTGTGGTGAATTATAACCTCATTAATTTGCTGTTAATTTGTTAAATGTCACTAAAAAGCAACGACACTGTTTGTCAAAAAATAATGAACGAAAAAGAGCAGTGATCGGAATCTCTTACAAAATTGTTGGGGGAAATATTTTTTTTCGTACACGCAACTTGTTATGATTGTAAAATTGATGTTTACAAAAATAATTCTTGGAATAATAAAATGGGAAATAATAAAAAATGCGTATAATAAAATTTTAGGTAATGATCGGTTAGAAAAAATTGTCAAATTATTACTTAATCCGATTCAGATTTTTTAATTTATGACATTTGAATCGTGTATCCAATATATTTCGTAATAATATGTTGTACAGATGGCATAGATTGTTTTTAGATTACTTAGATAAATCGTAAAGGTTCTTGAAATTTTATATATAACATTGAAATAATATAGATAATGTAAAAATGTACCCCAGATGACAAAGATACTTCCTAAGCAACATCAGATACTTCATAAATGAACCCCAGATAACAAGGATATGTCATAAACGTCATCTAGATATCGTAGATAATTCATAGAAGTGATCCAGATAACGTAGATACTTCTTAAACGTCATAAAAATAGCATAGCTAACGCGTAACTGTATTCCAGATAACCTAGATAAGGCACATATGTGTTCCAAATAATTTAAATGCTTCATAACGTCATATAGATAACATAGATAATCCAAAATTGTGGTCTAGATAATATAGATAATGTTTATATGCTATCCAGATAACCTAGATAATCCATACCTGTGTTCCAAATACCATAGATACTTTATAAACGTCACCAAGTTAACATAGCTAATTCTAGATAACATAGATAAAATGGATATAGCATAAATGTGATCTAGATAACAAAGATAATGTGTACTTGTCTTCCAAATAACATAGATACACCATAAACGTCATAAAGATAACATAGATAATTCATAACTGTGGTCTAGATAACATAGATAATGTATACATGTCTTCCAGATGACATAGATACTTTATAAACATCATAAAGATAATGCATAAAAGTGGTCTAGATAAAATAGATAATGTGTTCGGATAAGTAAACATATCATGGGTGATGTAGAATGTGATTCAGATAACATAGATAGCGCATAAATGTGATTCAGATAGCATAAATACTTAATAAACGTCATAGAGATGACATAGATAATACATACATGGATTCTAGATAACATAGATAATTCACAAACGTCGTGAATATAACATGTAGTGATCCAGATAACATATATACTTTATAAACGTCCTACAGATAACATAGATAATTACTAAATGTGAATCAGATAACATAGATAATTCGTAAACATGCATTCATTGACGTAGATAATTCAATTTTATAATCTAAATGACGTAAATATGACGTAAGTATCTTTGTTATCTAGATAACATAGATATTTTGTCCCTTTCATCTGGATGATATAGATACTTTAAATATGTAATTTAGATAACATAAATATGTCATGTACACCTCACAGATTCGATAGATACTTTATCTACGTTAGCCAAGCCACAAAAATGCATTATATAAATTATCTAGATACCATAGATAATCAAATTTATTTATGTAGTTGTTGCAATTTTTGTAAATTAGATAACATTTATCTTCCCTACATGTCCCTTAGATAACATAGATACCTCGCTACGTTATCCAGATAACATAAATAATTAGTAAACGTCATCCTTTTGGCAAAGATAATTCAATTGTATAATCAAAATTATGTAGATAATTAATTTGCTTTGTGAAGATAACAAAGATAGTTTATCTTTTTCGTCTATATAACATAGATACTTTACATTTGCCATTTAGTTAACAGAAATGTATTATGAACACCTGTCGAATATCATAGATAATTTGTCTACGTTAATCAAATTCCATAGATAATTAAATTAACTTGATTTTTATCACATAATATTAAACTTGGTAAATTTATATTATCTAGATAATACATCTATATTATCTAGATAACATAGATGATATCCCAGAATCGATGATACCTTATACTGATTCCAAAAATAATTATCTACTCATTTCTATGGCAGTATATCCCAATTTATCTTAACATCTTATATAAATAAATGTTCCTTAGATAATATAGATAATAGATAATTCATCAATCATTACTACTTACTTCGGAGCTTTTCCAACGGTTCATGTTTCGGTGTATGATGCGGGGGTACAACACTATGATGTGGATGTTGCGAGTAGCCGCCAACCAAATCCTGACCGCCATGATGTAAATGACTCAGACTACCGATTGGCATGAGGCTCGAAATGGCAGGTGAAATGCTAACCGATGAACTGGAATCGTGGAGGCTATGATGATTATGCAAGTGGTCACTGCCGCCACCCACCGAAGCATTACTGTTTACAGTTGAACTTCCCGTGGTACTGCCACTACTCATCGCTGTACTGGTTGTGGTGGCACTTTCTGCAGAGCCGGTGGAACCAGCACCCGCTGCTGTACCAGCACTAACCAAATCCTGTAAACACAGGCCAGTCGATTCGGCTGACATTGCTTCGAGGCCATTTAGGGCACCACCACCCACACCGCCAACACCGACACCAATCGGAGCGGTGGACAAGCCATGACCGCCGCCAGCAGCATTACCGCCGCTGGCGCGATCCATACCTAGATATGTGGGAAAAATGGTGGAGAATCCTTGAGCCACAGCTTGGTGTGGCTGATGGTGGCCGTGCAGGGTGCTTTGTTGGTGGTGCGGATGTAGCGGAGGCAGATGGTGATCTCTGCCCGAGAACTTCGTCGTGACGACGTCCTTGAAGTGTTGCAAAAATGTAGTCGTCGTGGTGAGGCCGGTATCGTACACTGGGGTAAAGTTTACAATTTTCAGGCCGTTTCAAGAAACCCAACGAAAGAAATTATGCAAAGGTAGTCTAAAAAGAAGAACAAGAGAAAAAGATAAACAATGATTAGCAACAATTATTTATAAAAAAACGAAAGAAAGAAAAAACATAAAAGATAAAGGCAATGTTTGTTTTATCTGGAATTTTGTTGTTGCTGCTGCTGTTGTTCTTTGAGAGATTGTGAGATTTCACAAACATTAGCCGCTTAACCTTCCAACACTCTTAAAGACAGCCTATCTTAACACTTGTCGTTGATCTTGTTGGCAAGTAACCGCAGCATTGGAAATATTTGTTGTTGTTTTTCTTTTATTTTCGTTTCTGTGGCATGGCCCTGCGTATATAGGAAAACAACAAATATTTGTGATGCTGCCTGGTTGTGTTGTTGTATTCTTTGTAGAACAACAAAAAATATTAACGTGATAATCTTGAAAATCATTAAAAATTTTTTTCACCTTATTTCCCTGGTATCTGTCGTGGGTAAAGAAAGACTTTAGACCTTCTCCATAGTTTTAAGTTTATTTTTTCGGTATTCTTCTTTAAATAATAAATAAAGGTAGATAACTAAATTGTTTTCATTTCCATTTTTTTTTTTTTTTGATAACATTTGCATCAGAACTTTAAGAAGAACAAGAAGCGGTCATAAAATAACTTTCAGAACCCATGATATCTATGATACTATAATTTTCGAAATTTTAATAGACCCTAGGATAACATCCAATATTGGAATTTCTTCCATCTGTAGATGATATTCTCTTTAAAGCGTACTGTAAGATGTGTCGAAGAATTTCGAAACATATCGTATTTCTTGTCTGTAGAAGAACTGTTAATGACTCTATGTCATAGCAAACTGCAGACAGTTTTCAACATATCAAAGGCCTGTTGAAGGTTTTCTGTCTTTACCAGACCCGTGGATGACTCTGTCCGTAGAATTTTTGTATCTCTCACACTCTGTCATAGAATACCTGTATACAGTTTTCTATATATTTAAGGCCTTCTGTAGAAGAACTGTTCATAGAAGTTCTGTATCTACATAGGGCCTGTTTGGTTTTGGTATTTCCCCCACCACAAAGCGGAGTGTAATTAAAATTACTATTCCGCTTACAACACCTCGAAAAATTCTTCGGAGACCCAATTAAATACAAATATTCTCGATCCGAGTAAAATTCAATGTCGATTTTCTCATGGCCTTCTTTTGAAATTACGATAGAGCTTTGACAATTTAAAATATATACTTGGACTTTTTCACATATATTTTTACTAATCCTTGGATACTTTTGCTATTGAATTTTAGATATTTTTTTTTCGAATGAGGAAAATACCTGTGGTGTAGAATTTTCAATCTGGTTAGACGTTTTGAGGGGTTTCTGAGTCATCCGAGCTGATTAAATGTATTTTGAGGCTTCTAGCCTTATTTTCCTGTCTATATTTCCATTAATTAAGATTTTAGGTTCTCGATTCTCCTGCGAGTCCATTGTATGATAAAGAGGGGTCGGATCTATAGTAGGTATTTTCAAGGTTCTGGCCTTCCTATTTTTGTTTCGATTAGTTAATATTTTAGGTTCTCAGTGGAAAAAACATTCTGTCGAAACATTTTCAATGTGAATTCATGCTTTGATATAGTCCGCAAAAAAGGGTGAAAGGGTAAAAATGCTCAATATAAGCCCATGTTCGGATTGGTTTTTGGTATTTTGAAGGTCATATACTTCAAACGATGTACTGTAATAAGACCGAAATTTGTAATTCGAAGAATTAAATTACAGGCATAGAACATCCAAGGGGGTCCATGTTTTGGCATAGCCCCATATATACGGTTTCGGGAATAGAATAGGAATTTTGAAGGTCCTAACCTAATTCTCCAACCTATGTATCGGTTTGACAGTTTTAGGTTCTCTGAGAATAAGAAAACCTCCATGCAATAACATTTTTATCATATCCCTGGACCAGCACAATTATGGTTATCTGAGGGCCTATATATCTCCTGACAGCAATTTTTCAATGTCTGCAATATTTCGATCCCCATATAAGGGTCCACATACTAGTTTCTATGTATTTTTATGGTCATAAACTTATTTTTTCAACCTAAAGTAGGTCCAATTTTTTACATAGCACTATATTGGGGTCCCGACTGATTTTAGGTATTTTGAAGATTCTTACGGTCTGACAGAAATTTGCATGTTCTAACATAGCTACCCATATAAGCATCCGTAGGTTAAGGTCATATTCTCATTCTCACATAAAGAACCCGTCTCATGTTAGAAGCTTGTACATAACTGTACATAGCCTCCGATATAAGATCCGCAAAAATTTTTAGTTATTTAGAAGGTCCGACATAACTATATTATGCAAAGAGTTACCCATAATTTGCATTTTTAGGCCTCCTGAATTTAAAATTGTCGGCAAAGTGATCTATTTATCTCTGAGAATTTGTCCATTTCAGGTGTTTAAAAGTTTCTAGCCTCCAATTCAATCGATTTTCCATATTATAGACAACCTTCTATATGAGTTCATATAAGGAACCGCATTGATTTTTAGTTATTTTAAAATCCCGCCCCTAGCCTTACATTTCAGGTTCTCCTTGGGTCTCATTTCTCAACATTTTGATTCCACTGATCGAAATATATACAGCCTTTATTATGAGCTGTATGACAAATCCTACAATATAAGGATCCGCAACGATTTTTAATTATTTGAACCTGAACCTATATTTAAAATTGACTCAAAAGACGTCTATTTATCACTGAGAACCTATCCATTTCAGGTGTTTAAAAGTTTCTAACCGGTTCCCAATCTGATTGGTGGATTTATCCCACTCCAGTTTTCAATATGAGCTGAATGGCATACCATCCAGTAAATGGATTTGGACCAAATTTTTGTTATTTTGAAGACCTGCCCTAACATTATTTTACAAAGAAGTTGTTGTAGTTTGGAATTTCAAATTTTCAAACCTATTTGAAGATAATTGATCAATGTAAAATTATCATAATGTGCCGAATGTCATAAAATGATTTCGATCCAGGATTTCCAAAGATGTAGCTGTAATTTTAAATTTTCAGATCTCTATGTAAATTTTGTCATTAAGACCTAGACCCAGAATTATATGCAAGCAGATCTATTTGACTGTGATGTCAGGTGTTTTGTTTTCAGGTATTTTAAAGACCCTAGCCGCATATCTCAAACTAAAATTCACTTCAATCGAACCATCCTCCAACCCATTACAACAGGTGTCAAAATAAAAAATAAAAAAAAAAATAACAACACCTAATAAATTGTTTAAACGTCAACAAAAAATTGTTTATCACTGTCACTCACTACTGAATAGTAGTGAGTGAGTGAACTTTACATTCTATTTATTTTTATTTATTATTTTCAGTTTTTTTGTCATTCCAACACTTTTTTTTTTGCGAAAACACTTAACATTTTTGAAATAAATTTTCTAATCCTTACAAAATACAAGTTAATCCTATTCGGGATCAAATAGAGATCAACATTTATTAGATTAAGATTTGTTTGGTTTTACAAGATAACAAAAAATGCAACAACAACAAAACAAAACAAATTATGAACAAAAACAACAACAAGAAGAGTTTTTTTTTTGCCAAATCAACAACAATAAATGTCTGTTTACAGAAGAAGCCAGCCAGCAGCAGCCACAAAGAACTGCCAGCAGCTATAATATAGCTTATCAGATAATCACTGAAAATTTTTGCCTGAATTGCTGCATGGCTGGCTGGGTAGGTTAGGTGGTTGTCTGTCTGTGCGTTTGTGGTTCGAAATGCAAAAATGAAAGCGAAAGCCAGCCGAACACTACTGCAATTCTAACTAGAAATTATATTGTTGTTGCTGCAAATGCAATAATTAGATGCAAATGCAAATATTTAAAGGTGTTGCAGCGATCAACTGGGTAGCTAATAAATGGTTGAATGGCTGGCTTAGTTGGTTGGCTGCTTGAATGCTACTAAATAAATATTTACTCGAACATTTATGGTTTAATATATCCCTGTCACTGCTTCTGTTGTGCGTGCGTACGCGCAATATTGCAGTTCGATATCGGTGAATATTTGAATGAATGCATCCGCACAAGAAGAGATAGTTCATATCTGTGAGCGTTCTGATTGTGTTAATGACTATCATAAATAGTTCTGGTTCTGTTGCTCTTCTTTTTTAGATTTTTTTTTTATTGAATTTTTCCATTGTTAGTTTAACCAAGCGAGTGTGTGTATTTGCCAATTTTTTTTATTTTATTTTATTACTTATTTATTTAAGATGTTTATCTCAGTGGTTTCGGTGTTCGAATGTGTGGTGAAGAGCAGAAGGACAAGCGAACGGTCGGTAAAATAAACGAAGAACCACAAAAAACGGCAATACTGACACCGGCACTATTTATGAGTTGCCCGGCAAAACAAAAACGACTGTTGGTATACTTTTTTTATCATTGTGTGCTAAATTTTCTTGTTATTATTGTATTTTGCTGCTATTAAATTTATGATTGCTGTCAAGGTTTTTGCTTTCTTTATTGATTATGGTTTGAAATAATGGTTTGAATATTTATAACACACAAAAAAGAGAGCGAAGGAGATATGTGTAGTAAAGAAATAAATATTTATATTTAGTGACATAGAGGAGGGGGTATACCTTGTAATTGTGGATCATCAAACGAAGATTATTTGAAAAAAAAAATTAAATTAAAAAAATTAATAATTTATTGACCAAATATTTTTAACTTGTAATTTTGGGTCACTGAACAAAGATTATTAAAAAAACTCCTCGATTTCTTTACCAGGCTAATATTTTTTGAGGAATTATTTTTTATTAAATTCTAGTGCTTTTGAATTAAAAAAAATACTTTAAATTTTAAATATGTATTCATTTTCTGACATAGATCCAATAGAATAGGTTCAATTTACAACAAATTCTGTTTATTATAGAAAATCGGCCCTTTTGTGTGGATACAAGGATCTACACAACATGTTTTGAAAGAGGATATCTATTTATCTGAAATGCTCACATAAGGACACTTTATTTGGAAAATAAGTCTAGGGTCTTAAAATGATTCTGTTTTTTTATTATTATCTTAAGTCTATAGATACAAAATCCTTACAGACTAAATTAATAAGGATTTTCAGATAGATCGAATTCCATTAAAGTAAATGATCATTATTAGAGTAGTTTGTAATAATCAACTGGAAGTGGTTCGTAATCGCGAGTTGGTCTAATAGGAACATTGAAACAAACTCTTTGTAAAATGAATTCCGAAACAATATTTTAAAGAAATTTCACATTAAGCATCAGACTTAATCTATATTCGTATGGTGATTTTGAAACCCCTATGCTTATATTCCTATTAAAATGCAGGTCCATAGTCCGTGATGTTGCACTAAAATAAACTTTGTTTGGAAAATAAGCCTAGTAGGGTCTTCAAGGGGTTGTAGATATTTTGAATACCCCTATTCTTTGAGGATCAAGAACTCCTACGACTAATGTCATCGGATGTTCGTATTTTAAAGGCCCTACACTAATTTTTAAGCGATATTGCTCATATTTGACACATTCGATTTTCAAAGGATTTTTTTTCCAATATTTTTCAATAAATCCGCCCATATAATTTTAATTTGACATTTCGGTGTTTCGAAAGGTAAGGAACCCCCAAACAGAGAAATGTTAATGTGGGTGCCAATAGAAGGGTTCGAAATGAGTGTATATATTGTAGAACCTAGAATTATTTTTAATTCCAAGAACCTTCTCCATCTATTTCTAAAGGCTAACAAACCAAATAGAATTTAGTCTGAAAAGTTGGTTTCTCAAAACACGTTTTCTAATAGACGAATCCCATTTATTTTTATATGCAGCACCTTAGTTGTCCCAAGAATTTTCTTTAGATGAAAATATTTTTTTTATCCACCTTTCTTTAGACTTTTCATAATTTTACGCCTGTATATTTTTTTTAGATGGAAATATTTTTTTGACCACACATATAATTCTTCAGAATTTTTTTTCAAATCCAATTTTTATTACCTTAAGAAAATATTTTTGATCTAGGTTTTGGAATGGAAGCGAAAGTCTGGAGAAGAACCTACGTACCCACCATTAAGCGACGCATTTCGCCGTTGGTTAAGCAGATCATCAAGCATATTGGCCTATGTGGCTTTACAAAGGCCGTATGTTGATAACTTGTATTTATTTCACCCTGATGCGAATTTGCATATGCGAATTAAATTCAAATTTGTCAAGGTCAAACATTTTTCTTCCTTCTAGAAACAGTCCTTTTCAAAGCAGATTTTTGATCAAATGATCACTGCCCTTACAAGGCAATTAAAATAAAATTATAAATCCACATTTGAAAATTTGTCTGTAAATGTGATCACTTCAGTGGGGATGATGGGGATTATGGTCAACCGATCCTTAAAATTAATTTTTTTTTATTTATTTATTATTATTATTTTTTTTTTTTTGTTATATATCTTCTCATAACATTATTATTGGAAATAACTTCAACATTATTCAATATTTAAATCCAGATTTTTAATTATCTTACCAAAATTTCTTGGTTTTTTCGGTCGCTGCTTTCATTTACACATGTAGAATAGAAATTTTCTTAAGGTGATAACTTGGTGATAATCATTACAAGACCTTTACAACACCACCAGCACTACCACCACATACAAAATTGTCAGTAAATGGTCTAATTACTATTAATAGCGAAGAGCAATAAAAAAACCTAAAGTACAAGAACACCAACGAAACCAACCAAGATATGAACCGAAATGTAAATATTTTTTCTTATTTCGTTTCATTGCTTTTCTTTGTTTTTTTTTTAAGAATGTCCCTACATTCATAATTGTTGTAAGAAGACAACATTCACAGTAATAATAATAGTCATGTAAACATACATATATAAATGTGTATTTTTTATTTGTTTATTTGCGTAAAAAAATAAATACTACAAAACAAAAATAGGGAGAGAAGAAACAGAGATAACGCCTCAGCATAGACTGGCATGCGACACAAGGTTAGGGAACTCTTGTGGTAAGCAATTATCTTTTTTGTTGGAAAAAATGATAGTTGAAGTTGAAGATGAAATATTTTCTACAGATCTTCAAATGCAGAAGATGAAATATTGGTTCATAAATGCAGGGACTTCTTTAGAACTTGTGGCGGTGTTGAAAAAAAATCACCTGAAGATGGAAAATATTTTTTAAGAATTTTTTTTATAATTCTTCCATAGGCAGTAGGGATTGGAACTGGCAGAAGACCTTCTGAATGGTGATTATATTTTATAGATCACTCTTAACAATGTGATTTTCCCCCGAAAATAGGTGATTTAAAATCCTCTGATGCTACCATTACAGAGTAGTAAGTGTTCCTTGACTTTCAGTAACACAACTGTCCAATTTATTCCCTCATTTCACTCTCTTCCCACTAAGAACGCGTCAATATTCACAATTTTTTTAACAAAATTATTAAGTTAACGAAAATACCTATTGTAAGTTCTGCATTTAATTTATTGTACGTTTACATTGTACAGGATTTATTTAACCCAGTGGGTTTCAATTGTCAATTCCATTGTATACATGCCAAATAAATCCTCATAGAGTAGGTTAACACGGTAAATAGTTTTAATGTAAATGCCGTTTTAGTTATCATAATAATTTATATTTCATTTTGTTTTTGTTTTTCTTTAATTTTATAATTTATTCCTCTACGAGAAAAATTTCGAATAAATTTTTAAGAATATTAATATTCACAATTTCTTTACAAAATTATTATGTTAACGAACATGCCTATTGTAAGTTTTCCATTTAAGGGGACCCCCCCATTCTCGGGGTCAAAATATTTTTTGATTTAATTCGATTCTACACTAATTCAATAATGTCCTTACAAAATTTCAAGAGAAAATCTCAAGAACTCTTGAAAATATAGCCGATTTATTGTGTCAGCGTTTTTCTCTTTTGCGAATGGCGGGCACGATATCTCAAAAACTAATAACACAATCGATTCCAATTTTTACACGTTTCTCTGTGAGTGTATAGCTATCGTATGAACTAGGATAAAGCCAATCGGTGAAGATCTTCCTTATTTTTTAACTTGGTTTTTGGTAAAAAATCGGCGATTTTCCAAAAAATATTTTTTCAAAGGTGCGCCATTTTGTTCATTTTAGAGCGAAGTCAATAATCCTAGTTCATACGAGAGCCAGGCATGTACTCTTTCTAACACCGTTGGAATTTTCGGATTCCGATGTTCCAGTGAGGTGTTATCATGACCGCCATCGAAAATAAGGACTTCTCTTTAATTACAAAAAACAACAACAAAACAACAACAAAAAATGTTTGTAAATTATTTTTCTTCCTTTCTAAACCTTCAAATATATATGTGCAAAGTTACAAACCTTAACAAGCATTGGTATTGATTTACCAGCCCATTGAAAATCTTGAAAAATTAAAATCGAGAATGGGGGGCGGGGGTTCCCTTAATTCAGTTAACCAAAAAAAATAATTTATATTTCAATTTTTTTTTTTAATTTTATAATTTATTTCTCTATGAGAACATTTTTGGGATTTCACATAAATTTCTCAAACATAATTGACTTTATTTACAACTTTTTTTACAAAATTATTATGTTAACGAACATGCCTATTATAAGTTCTCCATTTAATTTAGTTAACAAAAAAAATAATTTATATTTCAATCTTTTTCAATTTTATAATTTATTTCTCTATGAGAACATTTTCGGTATTGCACATAAATTTCTCAAACATTATTGGTTATTTTCTGTTAGAATATTAATTCAAAAAGAGAACACAATATAATTATTATTAAAAACATAATCATAAATTATAAGCAATTTGTTGTTAGGTCTATATTTATTATTACACAGGCGACCACAAATGCAAATGATGTTTTTTTTCTTGGTAAATTATTTTGCCATTTGTTTTCTAAATAATTACCACTTATAACAATTGAAAAAGTCGTGTTCATTTTAATCATGGTGAACTGTAATAATTTATTTAATTTTTTATTTATTCGCATATATATTTCTTGTTGTCCCGGCATTTTTATTAATTTTTTCGTATAAAACAAAACATTTTGTGGTTTGCACCTTATGGGGTGGCCAAATATCATTAATTATTTTTATTTCATTTCATTTTTTTCGTATACAAAAAAAAATTCCAACATCATTTTATGTGTGTGTAGGTTATTGTTTTTTATTTATTATTATTATTTTATATCACCATATAATAAACAATTTCAAAAGAGTTTTTTTGTTTTGTTTTTTTTTTCTATTTGCTTTGACAAAATATGCAAATAGAGCCAGTCAGCCAACCAGACCAGCCATAATGGATTATTCGCAAAGCGTTGGGTGTTTCTTTTTTATTATTCTTATTATTTATTTTTTTTAGCTAAATGTGTAACATAGAATTGTATATAAATAAGGAGAAATGAATGAAATGACGTCAATGTTCGTTTTTTTTTGTCTCTCTCATAAATTGTTATAAATAATTATTTTTTTATTAGTTGAAGTGTTGGTTGAGAGTTATGATGAAAAAACATGGACAAATTACTATTGGCCATAAAGATATTCTGCATAGGTATATACATATATATGTACATAGTAGATAGATGATAGCTGGTGACGAGGACCAAAAAACAAAAAGAAAAACACGACAAATTTAAATGGCCAGTAGACGTCATTTGTCAATTGGAGTGATATATATCAATATACTTAGATATGTATATTGTGTATATACATATGTATAAGTGTGTGTATACATTCTTTATGTATATAAATTAGTATGGTGAAATCGAAAGAGATCTATCTATGTACGTGCTGTGATAAACGTTGTAGAAATTAATGTAAGATTTATTATATGTTTACGGGTGATTTTTTTAATTTATAAATTTTGTTATTAATTTAAATATATTTGAATATTAATATTGAATTTTGTCTAAAAATAAATATTAATATTGTCATTGTTTATATTTAGCCGTCGGTAAAAAACTAAAAATAAAAATATAAGTCCATATATAGAAATGCAATATATGAAGTCCAAAAATAAAAATAGTTTTAGTCGATTTCCGTATTTTACTATTTGAAAAAAATGAACAATGAAAGTATTGTACAGTCGAAATCGCTTATAACGGCGGCCATGTCGCTATAAGCCATATGTCGTTATAAACGATATAAATGAAATGTCAGAACCTATATCGTGACTTTGGATACAGTCGTTATAACTGATATGGCATTATAAATGAGGTCGTTGTAAACGATTTCGACTGTATAAAAAAGTAATTAAAAGGTTCAAAGGGATTATTCCCTAACGGAACGATCGGTACCATGTTCGGTTCATTGGTCCATTTAGTTCGTTTTGCCTCAATCGTTTTTTTTTTTGCTCTCGTTCACCTTGTTCGTTTCGACCCAATCGTTGCTCTAGATCTTCCCGTTCAGTGACCGTAGTAAGGGACGTGCACCAATGAACAATGGAACTAAAATGAACTAATGGAATCATCTGCGGGACGAACTGAAAAATAGCGTTGCGGTTCATGAACGAGATTGGGCCAAAGCCAGTTGAATTGTGACACAACCGCTTTAAGAAAGGTTGTATCTCAAGAAATCACATTAAGTTCAACCAAATTGCAGGAAGCATTTCATAAAAATAAGGCAGAATTGTGAATATGGAAGCCCACTATTCAGTAATGAAATATTTTATACTGAATGTTTTCCAACAATTAGATACTATAAACATCGTGTATAATTCGGTATTCCGACATAAAAATGCTCGATAAGGGTTATTAAGAAAGAGTGTAAGGTTAGCGGTTATTAGAATTTTAAAAATAGTTTTCATTAGCAAAAAAATCAAATTATTCGATAATAATAATCGTTCATTGTTGTTGTCCAGTCTTACAGTTTGTCTGAATGAACCTCATATTAAATAAGAGGAATGTAACCGGATTTATATGTATAATATATTTTATAAATTCCTTATTCGATATGGAATGTTTTACGGGATATAAAACCGAAGAAAAGTTGAAATATTTGATTACTGTAAAATCGAACAAAAAAAATTTCCAAAATAAATTTTCGATATTTATCATATCGCTGATTTGCTACAAAACAGGCATAAATCAAAAGATTTTTGAGTTAATTATGCAGAATTGTTCTCTATATCAGACTTCATGTTGGGTTAAAAATTCAGATGAATATCTCTTTCATAATCTGATTGAGAAGCTGTAGAAGTTCATCTGTTCCTTGCAAAATCGATCTGCAAAATTGATTTGTAGCAAATGAGCGATTTATCCAAAAATGCAATAAATAATAGATAGAAAATTTAGATACAGATCACAATAGGATCTCGATAATATGGGCCAATAAATTTAAACAATTTACAGAGGTTTTTTTTATCCATGCCAAATTGGATTTGCCATTACTAGGCTGTTGAAAGCTGTTCAAGAAGCTCTAGGCAATATTATAATGCCGTCGGTTATTCTTCCAATCAAATCATCAAGAAAACTTTGTCAAGAAATGGAAGAAAATCTGGAAAAGTGGTTTCATTCTCTGTTGACATTAAGGTTTTTTAGAAATTTATCAAGATATGACGTGTTTTTTATAATAACCCTTTTGTCGAAAAAATTAACCTATTCTGCTGCAAAGATTTTATCTCCTATGTGGTCTTCTCTGCTTCACTTTAAGGTAATTTTATTCCACTCCACATCGTGCCAAACCTACTTCAAATGCCCTAATATAAAATGCAAAGGGCTTTTCCGCATCGTTAATAACTTAAATTAAATAGGTCTGCAGAGAAAATAGTTCTGCATAGACTCGACAGTGTTCACCTTTAAAGTATAACCCCCACGAAGAGGTAAAATGATTTTCATTCAAATAATTTCGTGCCGAAAACAGTTTTATACCCGAATTATAAATTTTTCAGGACGAAAATATCGTAAAAGGTGTCTGTAGAAATTGTGTTATACCATAGACAGACGACAGCCTTAATTTGCATTAAAAAGTTCCTAATTTGAATTAATATTTACCCCTGACAGACGAGAGTTTCTGCATTTATGAACCAGTTTTTTGTTTCAAAACTATTGTTTGTCTGTGTGTATGATGAAAATTTTCATAATTGTTTCCAATATTGTTTGGGATTACATCTTTATGAAATGGATACATGACAGAACGGAAGAATAACAGCTAAAATGGTTGTAAAACAGCTCCCGATTGGAAAAAATGTTGAAATTTGCCTTTATTTCTAATTTTTTTTTCATAAACGTAAACAAATTTGACAACAAATAATTTATTTTCTACAGCATTGCCATATTGGAATTGTTTAATTCAGTATAAATTCAGTTTGATTTTGTGAATTTACGACACATAAAAATGAGGATAATGTACAAGTTAATTTGAATTAAGACTGTTAATGCAAATTAAGGCTGTCGTCTGTCTAGGCTATTAGTGTTCGAACTCAAAAATATACTGTTTTTGGGCTTAGAAACTAAATACTTTCAAATAAAACATTGTCAACATTTAGAAATTTAATTGATTTCATTTTATTTCGGATTATGAAATCCAACATTTTTTCACCACAGATACAGGTTTGAATATCCCAATTAATGGAAACAATTGTAATATTCTTAGAGAGTAGGTAAATAGTTCCGAAAAGACTTTCTACTATGGTCCACATTAATATTTCCACGAAAGTGGAAAGGTTTAATATCATGTTTTGAAAGCTAACATACTAAAAACAATCGGTAAAAAATCGGAAAATTGGAAATTTTTATGGAATTTTCGATTTTCTGCAAAATTTCGGATAAAACTCTAAAGAAAAAAAAAAACGAGGACAGAAAATAGGATTTGCGTTTGATTCCAAATTCGAAAAAATATCAGATGTTTGATCCGAAATTCGTTAAAAACTCGGAAAAATTTCGAGATTCGAAAAATCTTAAAAAAGTCTCAGGAATATTCCAATAAATATTCCAATAAATAACATTTATTGTTTAAAACTTGTATTTCTGGCATTTTTTTAATTATTTTATTATTATTAATTATTTTTATTATTATTTTTTTTAATAAAAAAAATTGAAATTGATTTTTGCCGCGGGCTTAATTTTTTCTTACGCCTTAACATAAAAATTTCTCACATTCCGAAACATCTAAATAATAATAAAAAAATTAACAAATCCATATGCCACGGATTAACTAGACTAATCTCTGCACCCGGAACACTATAAATCTCGGCAACAAAATGTTAAGGTAAAACGGCTATAAATCATTAAGAATAAAACAACAGCAACAACAATAAAATAATAATAAATGATCAAATGAACTTTGAACTAGTTTTTCCGGAGGGGAAATATTTCAAATAAAATGCCATATATATTTTTTTTATTATTTAAATACATTTTAAAAGTTCTTCTGGGGGGAATTTTTTTAAATAAACTATCACTTATTATTTTTTTTTCATTTTATGAAGAATAAAAATATATCTCACCTTTTTGTAGTTGTTGCAAACTGGCAAAAATTTTTTTGATTGATGTAGTTTTGTGTTCACCTTTAATCCACTTTTATTTAATTTAATTTTTTACACTTTTTTTGTTATTAAAAATAACACAAATTTTTATTTAGAACTTTTAGTCTCCTTGAAGAACTAGGTTGTTGTTATTGGTTTTTATGATTTCGTTTTTATTTTCAAAGATATATTTCTTTTTCTGATTTTTTTTTAATATTTAATGTTTTAATGGCCAGCTAATGATTGACTTTTATGACCCGACGCTTTAATTTTTTAATCTCTTTGGAATTTTTTATGAAATGTTGGAATTTCCTTTTTAAAGTTATTGAACAATAAAAATTATTGCAAATCTTTTTTGTATCAATATTAAGGGATTTATTTAAAAGATTTATTGATTTGTGTTTTGATTTGCTGTTTCCACGGGGTTTGTTGTGATTTCATTTCGTTTTGTTGTTGTTTTGGTTTTTTTTAAATTTTTTCAAACACACTTTCACTGATTTTCATAATCACTTTTAATCGGCATAGAGATAGATTTATTTTTTTAAACTTGTTATTATTTTATTTTTCGTATTTTGTTGTTGTTTTTTTTTCTTCCTCTACTTTTTTCTTGTGTTATTAACTTGCAAAAAAGCTTTGCAGTTCTCAAATCCACAACGGCTTAACTGTTTTAATAATTTAATCCAGCCGGGGGTAATTAGAATGAATGAGCTGCCTGCTTCGTTCGTTCGTTCGCTTTGATCTATTACTGCTAACTAGCACGGTGGCAAACGACAAACAGACGACGGAGAGTGAATGTGAACGACCAACAGAATAAAAGTGACTTGTGTTTCCGAGCGTGTGGTGGCCTACGGATTGTTGTATCAATTCTGATGGGGATTGATTGGTAATGAGGTTAAACGAGCGGTATTTGTTTTGTCTGTTGTCTGCTTTACGAGTAACCGTAAACGAATGACAATGCAGTCAGGCTAGGAAAACGGAAACGCGCCGCCGGAGATACCAACCAACAGCAAAAAAATATATATTTTGTATATTCACTTAGAACGCACACACACACGCACGCATTCAGGCACACACACAGCGATGTTCATAAATATCCAGCAGCACAGTGTTAACTACCACCATATACTCAAAAAAGAGCAACGACGACAACGACAGCGGAGGAGACAGCAGTGATGGCAGCAGCAGCGCCAGAAGATTTAGAGGGCGGTTATGGATATTTACCACCCCTTTTTCCGAGGGTTTTTCTGGCGAAGCTTTCCAGCTACTAGCAGCCTTACAAATCCACTCGTTGTTGTGTCGATATTTTTTTTTTTTTGAAAACAAGAAGGCGGCATTGAAACCCAAAACAACGAATTACCAATACGTTTCTTCTTCATACACCATGTTTACAACGGCGGGAAAATATTTTCAACGTTCTTAAGAGAGATACAAGCGAATGTATACATTTTTACCGTGGCACACAGCAATGCTCTCGAACACAAGAGACAACAACGGGCAACTGACTGGCCCGGTCGTTTGGTTTTCTGAGTATTTGGCGCGGGGCAAAACAGCAACAAGAGATACCAGCGCCACAACAAAATCAGAGCACACAAACCAAGGGCCAACAACAACAAGAACAACGCCAACACCAACAGTGCTTGCATACAAAAACAATATCAAACAAAACAATGACGAGTGGTCGATCGGTCTTTGGTTAACGATGGCAATACAGCACAACACAACAAGAGATAAGACGAAACAAAAGCATAACAATACTTCTAATAGTGTTCCTTCATGAAAACAACAACACACACACACACATGCATACCCATATACCAGTTGTTTGTCTCTGTGTGAGATTCTGATAAGAAATCTCAGTAGAGTAGTGCTCGCCACAAGGAAAACAAAACATGATACAACAAAAACAAAAAAAAGAAAGAAACAAAACATTTGCCTGACAAGGATGGATATATTCGAAAACATCCAACTAGTTACAAACTAACGAGTAGACTCGTATAGAAAGAATGAGAACTATAAATGAGAAAGAGTGAGTGAGAGAGGGAGATATGCCACTCAGGCAACCATTATTGAGAAATAACGGAACACACATTACTACCCTAATAGACACGACATTGCTGATGTTGCTGTTCGATAATCGAACAAGTAAAAGAAGGAAGCACATGAGAGGGAGAAAAAGAGAGAAAACATAGAGCATGTGTTGTCTTCTTTATTCTTATTAACTGTTTAAATGTATTGAATTTTTTATCAGAACAACCCCATTACCGAGAAAAACTTGCTTCTTGAGCAAAGAGAAAACCGGTCATTCTGATTTTAAGACACTAACGGGAAACATACCATTGTTGAACAGCAAACAGCCTATTGGAAGGAAATAAAATCAGAGGAAATTTTCTTTGGGAAAATTGTTTTGTATCGAACATTTCTAGGAAATTATAGAATATTTATATAGCCGGCGGCATCGACCATGTCCAATTTATTAACAACGATTATAAGTAAATAATTAAACGGAAGGACTAACTAACAGAAGGGCCAGTGTGAAAATAGTAAATTACATGATCAAAATGAAGTTTTATATTGAAAAAACTCGATGAAATAGGAAGCAATGGAATACGACAAACCACGTGAAAAATAAAAAGATAAAAAATTAAATTGTATAAACTTAGACTAATGGCATGGCGCTGGTATAATTTGATTATGAGCAAGAAATTAGTTATATTAAGGACTTTTAAGAAAAGGGCATATGTTAGCATATTTGACAAATAACATAAATAACACATTTATAGTATTCATAGCAAAATAGGAATATATATAAAAACGTACATATTACATCATTATCAAATACAATAATTAAATGTTGCGGAATGGATTTAATTGGTAAAGGATTTCTTGCTTAAATTATAGCCCAACCCATATACTACCCAAGTAAATAAATGACAAAGCTAGATAAATGACAAATTCAGAGAATTTAATTTCTTTTGGCCGGGAATATAGATCGATTTTTCTAATTGAATTATTTCAAAGAAACTATTTTTAAATTACCCTCTTTTTAGAATATTTTATTTATCAAAGAATAAACATGTTTATTATTATACCCCAGACAACTATGTTGTCATTAAGAATACCGATCGTCATATCTCGAATAGCTGATTCGATCTAGTCATGTGTGTCCTTCCGTCTGTCCATTATGATATGTAAACACGATACAGGCCACAGTTATGGACCAATCTTCACGAAATTTTGTATGTAGGATGGGTTCTGGCCAATGAAGACCCCTTTATTTTGTAAATATCGGTTAATATTTAGGGGATGAAATGGACCAAAAACTCATTTTTTGTCGGGTTCCTGTTTTGAAAAAAATCGGTAAATATATATATGGGGTCAAATAGGCCCTGGCCTTTTGTGTGAAAAATTACAAAATATTTACTCTATAGGGTATAGATTTGCCCCTGAAGGACATAGTCCCGAGAAGTTGCTAGTATATGCAAGATGAGTGGTTAACCTTTAAATTGATACCAATTGTATTGTCGTATGTTCTCGGATGTGGAAGTTACACGTAAATATTTACAGGTGCTTAAGTATTCAGATATTATTTAGTAACCCATTACCACACTAGAGGGCGAAAATATAGCGCTGATCGCTGAAATTTTCATCAGGATCCAGGTATGGTCAAGGAGAACGCCTATAATTTTCGAGGTTGATCAGATAATAATATTGGGATTTAACTTAACTTTTTGT
Source organism: Musca vetustissima (assembly GCF_032173495.1). Classification (NCBI taxonomy): domain Eukaryota; kingdom Metazoa; phylum Arthropoda; class Insecta; order Diptera; family Muscidae; genus Musca; species Musca vetustissima. The sequence continues at coordinate 127,373 of NW_026874319.1, forward strand.
GTTTTGTGTTTTAACTTAATTTTGTGTGTGTTTTTTTTTCGAGTCGATCTATAGGTCATAATTGAAAGCCGAACATAACAAAACAATCCACGGTGAAGGGAATCTGGACAAGTAATTAGAAGGGATGTACTGAATATTAGATATTTGTTGACCTCAATATGGTTAAGAGTGTGCAAATATCGCGAAATATTGCCCAAGCCCAGAATATAGAACCACAGAAAGTTATATTTTCATGGAAGTGGTGTAGGGTATCATATGGTCAGTCCGTCCGACTATACTGCTCCGCTCACTGGTTTTTAATTACATTTATACCAATTTTCAGTTTCTATTTGCCATTTTTCTTGTAGTCTACATGTGATATAACTGATACATAGACGCTCAGTATATTGCATACTTAGTTTAACTAATTCGGGATATAACGAATGTTTCCAAATTTAGGTTTATACTGCGTATAACGAATGGTACAACAAATAAACGTTTGTTTTGTACCAGTAACGAAAGTAGAGAAGTCGCAACTTTAGGTACAGCTGCAGTCAAAATAATAGCAATGTACTGTATTGAAATAATTTTACTGAAGAAAACCATATTCTTTTCTTGAAATCGCGTAATGTCCTGGATAAATGTTTTGCTAATCGACTGCTCTGTTTTGGACCATTGCTGTGTTGAATTTTCCATTTTATATGTACTTCATATTCTGCTTATAGAACCATAATATGTTGCAGCATTGAGCGGCATAAATTGCATTTTGAATCCAATACCTTGGTCGAAATCCGCAGTACGAGAAAATCTTACAAAGCTTCAAAAGTGATCCGCCATCTTTGATTGTTTTATGGATCGTAAATTTAGTTATTTGGACGTTTCACATACTGTCAGACCCCAGTATCACCATATAAAAATATTTTTTGAATCTTCCGATCACAGCATGTTTCTTCGTTTTCCAACTATTGATTACAGGCTGCGCACCTATAATTTTGACCACAACTGTATATATCATAAATGTTTGTAATCTTTTAATTTTAACATACGTAGCAATTTTTAAGGACTATTGAAGTGAAATCAGACAAAAATAATTATGTGAATCAGTATCTAGATGTGAACCGACTTCAATCCATACACAGTTCACTCGCCAATCTATGTAAAATTTCATTTCAATCACGCAGACAGACAGATTTTTTTATCTAAATTAAAATCGATTCCGACAAAAATCAATAAATGTAAGTTTAGGCATTATTTGGAACGCTGAGCAAAATTTCATCGCAATTGGACAAACCTTGGATGTTTGAAATCGTTCGAAAATATATAGGGAGCTATATCAAAAGTTAAACCTATTTTAACCAAACATAACATACGTTATTCTAGACCCCTTTTCGTACGTAGTGCAATATGTTGTTTCAATCGGACAAACTTCTATTCCACGTGCAAAATTTCGTGTCAATGTCGTGACAAACGTGGAGTGTTTGTTCCACCATTCACGTATATGGTATGAAAATATATAATATACATATATTATATATAGGGGAGCATTTTTGAACAGTTTTTACAAAATCTCGGTTTTAAAATTTTCCGATTCGTAGATTCCAATATGTGTACATTAACCTGGAACGTCAATGACGACTTCATTCTCAATTTCTTTAAATTTAATTTTCACAATATCTAGTCAAATTAAAACTACTTCAATTGTGACTAGGAACAAAAAAGACAACATGTGAAACAAGGTGTCAAGTTCGGTGGGGTCGAACTTTGGATACCCTCCACCATAGGTATACTGACAGGTATTTGAAATGAAAATGCAGGAAACATACCAAAAGTGGACCTATGCCGACAAAATACAAATTTGAGCAATTTGTAATTAAGTTAATTTTTTTCTTAAAAATCCAAAAAGTCGATCGATATTGACGCCACGTGGTAGGGTTTGATATCCCTTAAATACTGCAATTTAGAGGGGATTGAGTGGAAGCTGCAGGTTCAATATGAAAATTGCCAACTACGTGGAGTAGGAATAGCCGAACACTTGTAGTTATCATTATATGAATGTGGTGTACGTTGGAATTGCAATTTTCGAATTTCGAAAAAATGAGTGTTGTGCTGAATTGTGCTAGGTTTGTGCCAAATTGTGCCGTAACTTTTTTTTCGAAATTCGAAAAACTAAGGAAGATATTCGAAAAAACATTTTTTTTTCGAAAAAATTTCACAGAATTGCAATTTTCGAATTTCGAAAAAATGAAAGTTGTGCTGAATAAAGCTCAATTTGTGCTCAATTGTGCCGTTTAAATTTTTTCGATATCATGTACCGTTTTCGAAAAAATCATTATTTTCGAACGTATGACAGGATTGCAATTTTCGAATTTCGAAAAAATTAAAGTTGTGCTGAATTGTGCTAGCAGAGCACCATTTTCGAAAAAAATACGATTTTCGAACATATGCCAGAATTGCAATTTTCGAAATTCGAAAAAATAAAAGTTGTGCTGGATTGTGCTCAACGAGCACATAATTGTGCCGTTTAAATTTTTTGAATATCTTTAACCGTTTTCAAGTTTTTGCAATTTCGAATATATAAAATAAAACCAGTATTTTGTATGAAAAATCTTTGTAAATTTGCTAAAAATGCAAATATCAAAATGCGCTAAATTGTGCTGAGTTGTGCTCGCCTAGCACAATTTTTTGTCCATACATTACAAATTTCTATCGCTACTCGTTACTCGCTAAAATTAAAAAATTCTTATAATTTCCTTAAAAATTAAAATTTTCGAAATCTGAAAGTTGTGCTGATTTGTGCTAGCCTAGCACAACTTTTCGTCCATACATCGCGAAATTGTGTTTCCACTCGTTACTCGTTAAAATCGATCATATTTATTTGGGGATAAAAATCGTTGTAATTTTGCTAAAAATCCAAATATCAAAATGCGCTAAATTGTGCTGAGTTGTGCTCGCCTAGCACAATTTTTTGTCCATACATTACAAATTTCTATCGCTACTCGTTACTCGCTAAAATTGAAAAATCCTTATAAATTCCATAAAAATTAGAATTTTTGAAATCTGAAAGTTGTGCTGATTTGTGCTAACCTAGCACTAATTTTTCGCCATACATTGCAAATTTCTATCGCCACTCGTTACTCGCTAAAATTAAAAAATTCTTATAATTTCCTTAAAAACTAGAATTTTTGAAATCTGAAAGTTGTGCTGATTTGTGCTGTGATTGTGCTAGGCGAGCACAACTCAGCACAATTTAGCGCATTTTGATATTTGGATTTTTAGCAAAATTACAACGATTTTTATCCCCAAATAAATATGATCGATTTTAACGAGTAACGAGTGGAAACACAATTTCGCGATGTATGGACGAAAAGTTGTGCTAGGCTAGCACAAATCAGCACAACTTTCAGATTTCGAAAATTTTAATTTTTAAGGAAATTATAAGAATTTTTTTAATTTTAGCGAGTAACGAGTAGCGATAGAAATTTGCAATGTATGGCGAAAAATTTGTGCTAGGTTAGCACAAATCAGCACAACTTTCAGATTTCAAAAATTCTAATTTTTATGGAAATTATAAGGATTTTTCAATTTTAGCGAGTAACGAGTAGCGATAGAAATTTGTAATGTATGGACAAAAAATTGTGCTAGGCGAGCACAATTTAGCGCATTTTGATATTTGGATTTTTAGCAAAATTACAACGATTTTTATCCCCAAATAAATATGATCGATTTTAACGAGTACCGAGTGGAAACACAATTTCGCGATGTATGGACGAAAAGTTGTGCTAGGCTAGCACAAATCAGCACAACTTTCAGATTTCGAAAATTTTAATTTTTATGGAAATTATAAGGATTTTTCAATTTTAGCGAGTAACGAGTAGCGATAGAAATTTGTAATGTATGGACAAAAAATTGTGCTAGGCGAGCACAACTCAGCACAATTTAGCGCATTTTGATATTTGGATTTTTAGCAAAATTACAACGATTTTTATCCCCAAATAAATATGATCGATTTTAACGAGTAACGAGTGGAAACACAATTTCGCGATTTATGGACGAAAAGTTGTGCTAGGCTAGCACAAATCAGCACAACTTTTAGATTTCGAAAATTTTAATTTTTAAGGAAATTATAAGAATTTTTTAATTTTAGCGAGTAACGAGTAGCGATAGAAATTTGTAATGTATGGACAAAAAATTGTGCTAGGCGAGCACAACTCAGCACAATTTAGCGCATTTTGATATTTGCATTTTTAGCAAATTTACAAAGATTTTTCATACAAAATACTGGTTTTATTTTATATATTCGAAATTGCAAAAACTTGAAAACGGTTAAAGATATTCAAAAAATTTAAACGGCACAATTATGTGCTCGTTGAGCACAATCCAGCACAACTTCTGGCATATGTTCGAAAATCGTATTTTTTTCGAAAATGGTAAGAGATATTGAAAAATTTTAAACGGCACAATTGTGTGCTCTGCTAGCACAATTCAGCACAACTTTAATTTTTTCGAAATTCGAAAATTGCAATCCTGCCATACGTTCGAAAATATCGATTTTTTCGAAAACGGTACATGATATCGAAAAAATTTAAACGGCACAATTGAGCACAAATTGAGCTTTATTCAGCACAACTTTCATTTTTTCGAAATTCGAAAATTGCAATTCTGTGAAATTTTTTCGAAAAAAAATGTTTTTTCGAATATCTTCCTTAGTTTTTCGAATTTCGAAAAAAAAGTTACGGCACAATTTGGCACAAACCTAGCACAATTCAGCACAACACTCATTTTTTCGAAATTCGAAAATTGCAATTCCAACGTACACCACATATTATATGAGGAGCTCTGCCTAATTGAGGACTGATGTAGCTCAATGTCGAAACTAACATTTTTGCATCACCAAAACTACAGAAAAAAAACTTCAAAATACTGAAAATTTGGATGCAACGTTACATGGGGATTGACAGAAAATGTGGACATATATCTATAATTTATTGCGGAGAAATTTGGTACCCTCCATTCTATGGTGGAGAGTATAAAATGTGGGCTTGTATAAGGGATATATAGTTGCGGCACAAAAAAATGAAACAAACTTAACAAAGTAGTTTAAATTTCACCACAGTGGAATTGACCCACTTAATTTTTCCACTTTTCAAAACTGAAGACAGTGATGAAAGATAGGCGCATTGCTACGATTGAAGAAAGAAGAAATAATTTTTCAAAATAATTAAAATAATCATTAGAAATGCTTAATTACATTCAGGTGAATGTACAAATGCGGCTAAAACATTAAAGTTACGATAATTTTACTGATACACAAACATCCTAAAACAAAATTAAAATAATTATATACGACGATTACAAGCTGGAGGGGGCACTTTAATAATTTAATTAATTTTTATAACTTACAAATTGTTTTGCAAAACTTTAAAATAGTCACTGCGCGGATATATTTATATATATTATTTATACTTATATGTATGTATATGTATCTGTTCGTGTCCTCTTCCATTTTGCTGTTGCGTGTTCATGATTACTCGTTTTTTCTATTTTTTTGCTTCACTATATTTACTTGCTTATGTATTGCTATTTTCCAACTAGCGCTTTCTATTTTCATTTTCATATAGTTGTTGTAGTTGTTATTTCTTCTTTAGTTTCATTTTGTATGAATGACTTTAATCCTCTTTCGTTTTTTGTTGTTGCTGTTACTGTTTCTTTTCTTGTTGGCATTCTTTGACTGTTTGTTTAACTGGGTGTCAAGGGTGTTTTGTTATCCCATTATTATTATTATTTGTTGCCTTTTTCCATTTGTTTCTTTTCTTTTTTTGTTTCTCCCGCCATTGTTGTTATTCATTCGTTAAGTTATTGTATCTATTGCGTGCATGTGTATGTGAGTACTTTTCTAATATTGTATTTTTATATACTATTGCAGACAGACAGACGGACGGAATAAAAAGGAAGCTGCTTTATCATCAGCATCCGCATCATCATCATCATGATTGTCACAAGCCACAATAACCTCAAACTCATTGAAAAATTACACATTTGTTTCCCTGGGCCTTTTGGGATGCTGCAGGGCGGCAAAGGGGAGGCGTTATCATTTGAAGATAACATTTTTCAGTTTTATAATGGCAAAATATTAACGACTTGCCCTTCCTTTTTCTATATGACTATAGAATTTGAAGTCAATACCCAGCCTATGATTTTTAGACATTCCTCCACTATGTTGGCAAATCTCATTGAATTTGTCAATGAATAATCATAATTTTTTCCGACACGATATCTGTGGCCTAACCATTATGGATGTATCCTATCCACTGTGAAGGGACCTATTAGACTCCCTACAATGAGATGTGTTTCTTTTACGATGTCATTGCACAGTGTGCAACATTTTCAAAACCTTCACCATCAGATGTTTTTAATTTTTTCTTTGTATAGTACCAGTACAGGTGTGGATTTTTAAAGAATATTTTTCCGGGACCATCCGAATCGAGGATTTTTAAAAGAATATATTTTTTCAAAGACTTATACTGCGACGGTTTTTAAAATAATATTATTTCAAGGACCAACACAAGGCAAGGATTTTTTAAAGATTACTTTTTCAAGGACCATACAAGCGTGGATATGTAAAAGAATATTTTTCAAGGACTAAAATTGATGTGAATTAAAAAAAAATATATATTTGCTCAAGACCAATACAGACGTAGATTTTTTCAAATAATACTTGTTAAGGACCAATGTATTCGTGAAATTTTTAAACAATATTTTTAAGGACCAATAAAGGCGCAGATTTGTAAAAGAATATTTTTAAGTGTTCTTTTAAGAATATTTTTTTAGAGGATTCAACATTTTTTTTAGAATTTTTGAGTAGCTCGTTGTGAATGTTATTTCGATAGCTCGCCCTCAAGTGTCGTGTCCCATTCCATCACTACCCCTTGATTGCCAAATAAGTCACTGGGCTAACCCACTGTACCATCTTATCGCCAATTTACATTAAAATTCTGCACATCAACCCTTCAGAGTTCATAATTTTCTTAGTTTTTCTTTTTTGTGCGTGCGTATATCTATATCTGTAAATGTATGTATGTATTTTGTTTTCACTGCTGCTGCCGTTGTTATTGTTCTTGTTGTTGTTATCATTTTTATTTTCAGTCACATCCCTCTGTTTATTTGAGTTTTATTGTCGTTTTATGTGAAAGTGGCTTTAGTCAGTCATAGATGTGTCAGGCTGTAGCTCTAACAGAGAGATACATAACATATTTATATTTATGTGTGTGTGTATTTATTTACAGCTCCGGAATTGTGTATGTATATACATAATTTGATATATGACAGGGAAATTTGGGGAGTAATTTAAAAATAAATAATATGTAAGGCAATAAAAAAATGTGAGACCCTTAAAAAGGAGTTCCGTATAGAAAAGGCTTACAAAACGGTCCTTTATCTGTAAAAGGCCTCAATAGACATCCTTCAGGCTGAGGTTTCACGAAATCCTTTTTTACAACATATTTTTATAAGGTCCATACAGCCATGTATTTTTAAAGAAGATTTTTTCTAAGTCCTATAGAGGCGTGGATTTTCAAAGTAGATTTTTTCAAGGGGTCGATTTTTATACCCCCACCATTGTATTAATTTTGTAATTCCGTTTGTAACTCATCGAAATATTCATTTCCGACCCTATAAAGTATGTGTATTCTTGATCAGGGTAAAATTTTAGGACGATCTAGCCATGTCCGTCCGTCTGTTGTAATAACGCTATCTTCTGAAGGAATTGAGATAGGGTGCTGGAATTTTGCATAGGTTTGTCTTTTGTCTGCAGGCATATCAAGTTCGAAGATGGGATATATCGGTCCACGTTTAGGCATATATATCCCATATAACGGTACCCCCCAATTTTCCGTATTTTGCGGGTCTTGAGCGCGTTTTTCATCTGAATTCGCTGAAATTTGGTACATTGGGTTCGTATTGGGTACGTATTGTATGTCTCCACAAAAAATTATAAATATATGTCCACTTTTTTCTGGTAGCCCCCATATAACGATACCTCCTAATTTTCAGTATTTTGGGGGTTTTGATCGTATTTTTCCACCGAATTGGCTGTAATTTAGTTTTTTGAGTTCTTAATAGGTACAAAATATCTCCACAAAAATTATGAATATAGGTCCATTTTTTTGGATAGCCCCCATATAATGGTACCCCTATTTTGAGGTTCTTGAGCGCGTTTTTCTACCGAATGCGTTGCAATTCGGTATTTTGTAGTCGTATATGGTAACAAATCTCCCCACCAAAAATTATTAATATTTGCCCCCCTTTTTGAGGTAGTCCACATATAACCCCCTTTATTATAGTAAAATAGTTATCTAATTTGTTTCGCGTTTTGAGTTTGGTTCTAAGACTCTGCTGCAATCATTTCACCTGCGGAGGATATCGAGATAAAAAACTAGAACGTAAACTTCGATAACGAACTATAACCCGCATTTAGGCCTAGCCCCCCTATGGGGGGTACCAAATGGAGTGGACCAATATTCCCCCTCTTCGAACTTGAACTACGTTTGGAAAAAACAAATTTGGTACAAAGAAATATGGGGTCTAGAACCAATATTTCGATGAGGATCATTTTCATCATGTCAAAGTGTATACACTCTCATTAGCCATAAGTCTGAGGGTATAATTATCCATTAAAAATTTCTGAAATTTGTATCGTGGTTTACATAATCGGTTTGTAGAAAAGTCAGTGTGAGCCCACTTTTTCCCTATATTTTAATTTCAAGTACCTGTCAGTATACCTATGGTGGAGGGTATCCAATGTTCCGCCCGGCCGAACATTATGCTTTTTCACTTGTTAAAAAAATATTTTTTATAGGTCCTATACAGGCGAGGATTGTTAAAATAAGTTTTTTTTTTGTTTGGTCATATACCGGCGTGGATTTGTTAACGAAGATGTTTTCTAAGTTCTATACAGGCGTGGCTTTTTTAAAGAATATTTTTTCGTGGTCCCATACAGGCGTGCAATTTTTATATATTATTTTATTTTTGCAAGTTGTAAGCCCGTACAGTCGTTTTTAAAACAAGGTCCATACAGACGTGTATTTTTTTAAAAAATATTTTTTCTAGGTCCTATACAGGAGTGAATTCTTAAAGCAAATTTTTTTTCAAGAAGCATTTCAGACGTGGATTTCTAAAGACCCATGCGCACGTCTCTGAATCCAATATTCGATATTTTTAGAGATTTTGAGCACATTTTGGGTCCTCCTTGGCTGTTTCAGGGTAAATCCCATGTAACCGTACCTCCCATTATTCTGATTTTTCGGGTTTTCGGGTACATTTGTTTAAACAGAATTAGCTCTAATTTGATTTTTAGGGGTTTCTTTGGGTTCTCCTTACTAAACCTATGAAAGGGAACCGCCCCTTGTTCGGTACACGTTTGGATTTTTTTATCAAAATTGGCTGTAATTTTATATTTTTGATTCTTCTCAGGTAGAAAGTCTCACCACCAACAACGTGCCAGGATAAGCGTACCTCCCATTTTCGGATTTTTTGGGGACTTCGCGTGCTTTTTTAAAAGAAGTGGCTTTAATTTAATATTTAGGATTTTCATTGAGTTTCATTGACCCAAATTTCACGGTATCCCCCATATAACTCTATTTCCCATATATCAGAATTATAAGAAGTTTTGGGTACGTGTTTCATTACCTAGAAAATATTTCTGTCAACTACTATCAATAGTAGCCGAAGTTTGAGGGTATATCCCATGAGGGTATATATATTTCGAACAGGTGTCTAGGTTGCAGACAGACATGCGTATGTTCCTTCGAGGGAACATTGACATGCAAATGCAAGGATGCATATGCGCAATATACCCAAAGTGGTGAAGGGTATCATATAGTCGTCCCAGTCCGAATTTACTACTTTCCTTACTGGTTTTGCATGTAGACAATTTCCCTAAAATTTATTATTTATGTTGGCCTATGTTAATGGGTAGACCCCATATAGCGGAAGCTCTCATTATTCGGTATTTTTGGTAAATATATTAGTAAATTTGGCTGTAATTTTATATTTTAGGTTCTGGTCAGGTAGATAGTCCCACTACCAAAAATTATTAATATTGGTCGAATTTGAAGGGTAGATCAGACCCCACATAAAAGTACATTTATCATCATAATAGGCTGCAATTTGTTATTTTAGATTCTTACTGGGTAGAAGAAGAAATGATGTAGATCGACCCAAGTCCCTTGAATTTATTTTAGTTTCTTTACCATATTATGATTCGTTACACCCCAATATTCACAGATAGTATATTCATTGAAGTACCTAACGAGTACTTGGAGCATTTACGCACGTAACCAACGAAATAAAAGCTAACCACGTTATAACCAGTTTTCTGCTGTTTTTTTTTCTTTTTTGTGACAATGCCAATTGTTTGTATTACACGTTGCCCTGCATTTGGCTGTGTGTGGGTGCTAAGCAATTTTATTTCTGTGTACGAGTGTGTGTGTTTTGCGAGTAATGTGTATTTTTATACGACCAGGTTGTTTTCGGTTACCTTTGCACCATGTTTAGCCATTACCACCAACGGCAAGACCTTTGCAACACCATCATTATGAGTGTGTGTGAATGAATTCTGTTGGGAACATCCTGATGATGATGGCTATAAATGGGGTAGTCAGCAGTTAGTTAACCCTTTGACTCCATTTAGGACAATTTAGCATTTTTATGATATTCCTTTTGTGGTCGAGTTGCCACAGCATTCCCCAGTATACTTGTGTGTGTATGTGTGCGTGATGTGTTTGTTTGTTTGCTCATACATCAGCGACATTTGTAATTCGGCCATTTGGAATTTACACCGGATTTTGGGGTATGACACCAAATTGCTAAAAGGCACGCACGAATAACGCATATTTTGCGATGAAGTGAAGGTGTCTCTGTGCGTGTGTGTTTCTGATTGTAATATGTGTACGTTGTTTACACACTCACACACACCTGTATTTCGTGAATTTTTGGTGGTATATTTTATCGCCAATAATGCAATTACGCTGTGCCGTGTGTACGCACTCTTCTCAACGTAACATTTGCGAATTATCGCAGAAATTGTAATCGAATACTGCTGATATTTGGTTTGTGCGGTTTGGTATGAGTGCCAGTTATATTACGAATGTGTGCCTAGGTGTGTCTGCATGTGTGTATGTGTGTGTGTTCATACGTATGTTTATTTAAATTGCATGTGATATGCGGTCATGTTAAGCTTTTGATGGAGAACCAATGATTGGCGTAGTACCGCTGCCGCTGCTGGGCTAAAATCCAAAGTAAAATTTGCATTATTTGGTGATTCCGATGATATACGACGACAAAATGCCAAAATAAATAGCAATTCCGTTGTCGAATTATCATCATTGCGGACTACTGAGATTTCTTAAACAATGGCGTGTGACATATTTGAAGATTGGTTAATAAGTATTAAATGTGGAACAACTGTGCCCTATTGATAAAATGTTCAGAAGTGTAAATTGATTACATATATTCTAGGAAAATGCACCAGTATTTTGTATTTATTCCAGCGATTTCAAATTCAAACAAAAATATATTCGTCAAATTTGTTATTTGTATTTTTTAGACAGCCTTATGTGGACCCCTTTGAATTCAAAGGTCACACTACTCCACTTAACCGAGGAATATTTACAAGTACTGGGCCTTTTAAAAACCATAAATATTTAGAAATATTACAATGAATTACAGTGCAAGATATCATACCAAAAATTATCACTTTTTAGGATAGCCTCGATACAATCTTCTTTTGGAAAGTTTTTAACCAAATTGGCTATGATTTATTATTTTGAATTCTCATTGGGTAGCAAATAGTTCCCCATTATTTCGTATTTTGGGGAGTTTGGAAATGTTTTTAGACGTATTGGCTCTCATTCAAAAGTCCAGCTCATGGTATATAAAAGATAGGACCGGCTAAACTCAACGAAGATTTTGTTCTTTATGAGCAGATTTCCAATACTTGTGGTAACGTAAAGTTCCATATAATAGTAATTTTGTTGGACAAAAATCGGTAGCACCCTTGTATGCTATAGCAGGCTATCCTCGACCGAACACATTTTTAAAGCGTCAGTTTTGTGGCTAATGGGGTTATGTTTATTTTGGCAAGATCAAAATTTTTTATATTGTAAAACACAAAAATTTAGTTTTAATATTGAGTGGCAGAAGGAGTGGACCCTTCCTGAACTGTCCCCACGAAGCGTTATAAAACAAACAGTACCGAGAGGTAGGTGCGACTATTCTGAACTTTGTACATTCCTCTGTTAGGCTGGAACTAAACTATTGTTTTTTATCCTTTGAGAATACCTAATTACCGACACTTACTTGGCTGTTCCTAAATGTCGTCTTTTGAGCTGGGGCATCCTCATCCAATTCTCACAACATGAGAACATAGTCGCTGCAGCTCGATAAGTCTGAACTCTGTCTATGTCCCAGAATAGATAATACAACTCATGGTTCATTCGACTATATTCACCGTCGACGCAGATCGGCCAATAGATCTTCCGGAGAGTTTTTCTCTCAAACACTCCAAGAGCAGCTTCATCTGCTTGCATGCTTCAGATCCATACAACAGCACGGGTAATATCTGCGTCTTGTAGAGTGTAAGTTTGATCTGGCGAGAGGTGGCCTTGTTTTTTAATTGCTTACACAGACCATAGTAACACATGTTGGCCAAACCTATTCATCTCCGGATTTCAATGTTGATGGTATTATTTTTGTTTATGGCAGTACCGAGGTATATAAAATCATTAACTACCACGAAGCTGTAGTTTTCAAGTTCCATCAGCTTTGTGTTGTCGCCATTTACTGCCAGTCCCACTTTGGCAGACTCTTTCCTAATTCGTTGAAAGGTGGCTTTTACCGCTCGCAATGTTCGACCCATTATGTCGATGTCATCGGCGTAGGCGAGTAACATGTGCTGTTTTGTGTACAGACTGCCATTTCTGTTCACATTTGCATTTCGTATGACCTTTTCCAGCAGGGAAGAAGACTAATTCCTTTATTGTTGGCACATAACGTCTAGTCTCCTTTTTTGTGCACGGGACACAGGATGTTTGGGTTCCAATCATTAGTGCATGCTCCTGATCAGCATCTGACTTACAAGTTCGACTAGTAATTAGAGTTGGGTAGTTCCAGAACGAACTAGTTCATTGGAACTATTCCGAGAAAGGAACGATCGGAACTAGTTCCAGCTCGATAATTAATTAATTTTTCTGATCTCGTTCCTTTTTGATCTCGTTCTTTATTCTTTTCCTTTTTTCTCGTTCTTTTTTTTCTGAACTATGTGAACGAAAAAAAAACAAAAAACAAAAAGAACGATTAAAGGATCTATGTAGGAGTCGGAACTATATGGAGCAAAGGAACTATAAAGAGCAAAGGAACTGTATGGATCGAAGGAACTATTTGGAGCAAAGGAACTATAGAGAGCAAAGGAACTGTATGGAGAAAAGGAACTATATGGAGCAAAGCAACTACATTAAGGAACTAGTTCATTTTTAAAAAAGAAACGAGAAATATCAATCCGCTAAGTGAACTAGATTGCCCAACTCTACTAGTAATCCATCGGCACCTGCTGTTTTATTATTCTTCAGCCGACTATTTGATAATCTGACCTCACCTTAGCTAGGTGTTATACGTACAATCTATACCGTCATCTCTAATTGGTTCTAGGGTATCTCTTTCCATATATTCAACACGCTGTCTATATCTGTCACCATGTTACCTTCTTCATCCCTACAGGAAGATGTGCCCACACTAAAGCCGTCGATTTGGTGTTTCACTCGGACTTCATTCTGACTCTTGTACATCTCGATTTACTCACGCTCACGTTCTTCTTTTCCTTTCTCTGTCTATGTCCCAGAATAGATAATACAACTCATGGTTCATTCGACTATATTCACCGTCGACGCAGATCGGCCAATAGATCTTCCGGAGAGTTTTTCTCTCAAACACTCCAAGAGCAGCTTCATCTGCTTGCATGCTTCAGATCCATACAACAGCACGGGTAATATCTGCGTCTTGTAGAGTGTAAGTTTGATCTGGCGAGAGGTGGCCTTGTTTTTTAATTGCTTACACAGACCATAGTAACACATGTTGGCCAAACCTATTCATCTCCGGATTTCAATGTTGATGGTATTATTTTTGTTTATGGCAGTACCGAGGTATATAAAATCATTAACTACCACGAAGCTGTAGTTTTCAAGTTCCATCAGCTTTGTGTTGTCGCCATTTACTGCCAGTCCCACTTTGGCAGACTCTTTCCTAATTCGTTAAAAGGTGGCTTTTACCGCTCGCAATGTTCGACCCATTATGTCGATGTCATCGGCGTAGGCGAGTAACATGTGCTGTTTTGTGTACAGACTGCCATTTCTGTTCACATTTGCATTTCGTATGACCTTTTCCAGCAGGGAAGAAGACTAATTCCTTTATTGTTGGCACATAACGTCTAGTCTCCTTTTTTGTGCACGGGACACAGGATGTTTGGGTTCCAATCATTAGTGCATGCTCCTGATCAGCATCTGACTTACAAGTTCGACTAGTAATTAGAGTTGGGTAGTTCCAGAACGAACTAGTTCATTGGAACTATTCCGAGAAAGGAACGATCGGAACTAGTTCCAGCTCGATAATTAATTAATTTTTCTGATCTCGTTCCTTTTTGATCTCGTTCTTTATTCTTTTCCTTTTTTCTCGTTCTTTTTTTTCTGAACTATGTGAGCAAAAAAAAAAACAAAAAGAACGATTAAAGGATCTATGTAGGAGTCGGAACTATATGGAGCAAAGGAACTATAAAGAGCAAAGGAACTGTATGGATCGAAGGAACTATTTGGAGCAAAGGAACTATAGAGAGCAAAGGAACTGTATGGAGAAAAGGAACTATATGGAGCAAAGCAACTACATTAAGGAACTAGTTCATTTTTAAAAAAGAAACGAGAAATATCAATCCGCTAAGTGAACTAGATTGCCCAACTCTACTAGTAATCCATCGGCACCTGCTGTTTTATTATTCTTCAGCCGACTATTTGATAATCTGACCTCACCTTAGCTAGGTGTTATACGTACAATCTATACCGTCATCTCTAATTGGTTCTAGGGTATCTCTTTCCATATATTCAACACGCTGTCTATATCTGTCACCATGTTACCTTCTTCATCCCTACAGGAAGATGTGCCCACACTAAAGCCGTCGATTTGGTGTTTCACTCGGACTTCATTCTGACTCTTGTACATCTCGATTTACTCACGCTCACGTTCTTCTTTTCCTTTCTTTTTTTCTAAAAATACGTTTCTCCTCTGTCCTTTTTTCTCGATAATTCTCCCTCGCATTGCGTGGTGCTACTGTTTGAAGGGTTGCCCAATACGCTCCGTAGTATTACGACACTCCTGATCGTACCATGGGTTACTTCATGTTTGTCTTTGGTATCCAATTGTTTGTAAACCTAAATAGGACATTTTCTACGAAGAAGTCTGCTAACCCCCGAGAACTTGGAAAGATAACGTACAGACATTTCGGTCGCATACACATTTTAAATGCCATAATATGGAGTTATACAAAAATACTTTCATGTGTTTAATACATTGTTCACTAAGGGGCAAGGGGGGAAGACTATATTTTTGAAAATCTCGGGACTAAAAACAACTCAACGGTTACTTTTAGTCCCGATTATGAAAGATAATCAGTGGATCATTACGTTGATGTAGGCTATATTGATATATGTACTTGGATATATGTATGTGTTGCAGCCTTGAAGAAATATTTTTATTTCACTCCTTTTTGGTCCCCAGAAATTTAATCATAAAAATATCAAATAATTCACTCACTTTCCTCTTAAAAATACTCGAAAAAACTCCTTTTTTTTTTTTGGGCTTAAAAAATATTCGTATATAATTAATTTGTTAGGCCCTGAAAAATAATATACGCCTTCGTGGAACCCTTGTTTTTTAATTTTTAACACATTTTTGATGATCCCTTAAACAAATTACTCTTAAAAATATTCGTAAAGACTTCAAACCAAAAACCCACACAAGAACCAACCAAAGTGCATAAAATAGGTTGGGATACAAGCGTTTCATGGACAATTGAGAGAATATAATTAAAACCACGCGTTTTATTCGACTTGAAGTTATATTCGTAAAAAATCGAAGCATTTCTGTCTTTGTTGGACCCATAAAAATATTCTAAAAAACTTCACGTCGAACCATTAAAAAAACATCTTTATTGGACCCTTGGAAATTATTTGTAAAAAATATACCCCATTGTTGTGCCCTAGCAAAATATCCTTAAAAATCAACGTGAGTCTTAAAACCTTGCACATCTATCCCTAAAAACCAGTTGGACCTTTTAAAAATATTCTTAGAAAACGACATGCAGTACTTGGACCTAAAAAAAATAATCAAAAAATAAAAAAAAAACGCATTATTAAGAGCCTTGTTAGTAACAACAAAGACTCTTTCAATTCTTAAAAAAATTCTACAAAATTCTACAACAAAAAATATTGTCAAAAAATCAACGCCATTATTATACCTTGAAACATATTCTTAAAAAAATGTACACTATATAGAAAAATATTTTCTACTAATATCCATAGAATCCATAGTGGAAACTTTGAAAATATATTCTTAACAAAATACAGTCGAAATCGATATAAAAAATGGGACCGGCGAAATGGGTCTATATATCAAATAAAGAGCATATATTTATAAACGATTTCAACTGTATGCTGGACCCTTTAAAAATATTAGCCTTCGTAGGAACATGGAAAAAAGTTAAAAAAAAAAATCCGCGTCATTGTTAGACCCTTAAAAAATATTATTTTGGACTATAAAAAAATTAATTAAAAAATGTTACCTCATTAATTTTTGCACACGTCTATATGTCAGAAGAACATTTCACATGAATGCGAAAACTTTTGTAGAAATGTGTTGAAATAAGAAATATAGAACTAGATACCGATTTGTTTGTTGTTGCACAACAATATATCTATAAATTTATCTATTCGATGATATGTACACATCGTTCAGTTGGTCAATACGTATATTTTGCAAATGAAGAACACTTGACGTGTTAACGTGTTTACATTCCGTCTTGTCTTTGAAATGCTTTGATTTTTCACTTGAAACGAAACAAAACGAATAACTGAAATGATTGACATCTAACTAATTGAACGAAAAAAAAACCAAAAAACAAATAGTGTTTCCTTCATAAAAAAGTGACACTTCAAAGTGAAACGAAATGATAAATTTGTATGTATACGTATACGTGGAGGACATGATTGTTTTGACTTTGGTGTGAATTGCTAAAAATCAAATAATGTGACAGAGTTGTTGTTTTGTATATTTTGTGTTTGAAATTTCATTTGTTGGCTGATAGTTTTTTTTTTTTTGATTATTTGCTTATTCACCGAGAATCAATTTGTTTGTGTTGTATTGTTATCTTTGCAAATTAGGAAATGAAATGAGGGCGATTTTAACAAAATGGTGTTGTCGAAATATCAGCCAATAGGGAAATTATGGTTTCCATTAGAATTTTATTAACTACGCCCTCCGTTAGAAACTTTATGAAATATTTATTAAATATTGATAGTTTTGCAAATAATAGAAGAAAATGGCGAAATTGTAAATATTTGTATTACTTAATGTGAAATTCCTCACACAAATACAAAAATATTCGTACAAGATCCAATCAGATAAAAAAATAATTTAAAACTCCACGCCTTTGTTGGACCCTTGAAAAAATTACTCTTGAACAAAATATTCCTTAAAAAACCACGCCTTTCTTGAACCCTTGAACAAAATATTCCTTAAAAATCCACGCCTTTGTTGGACCCTTGAAAAAAATATTCTTTTAAAAATCCTCGACTTGTGTAGCCCTTGAAAATATTCCTTGTGTAGCCCTTGAAAAAAATATTCTTTTAAAAATCCTCCCCCTTTGTTGGACCTTTGAAAAAATATTTTTTAAAAATCCACGCCTCTTCTAGGTCTTGAAAAAAATTCTTTAAAAATCCACGCCTTTGTTGGACGCTTGAAAAAAAAATCTTTAAAAATCCACGCCATTTTTTGGACCATTGAAAAAATATTATTTAAAAAATCCACTCCTGGGTTATAAGCATTGAAAAAATATTCTTTAAAAAATCCACGCCTATTTTTGGAGCATTGAAAAAATATTCTTTAAAAAATCCACGCCTATTTTTGGAGCATTGAAAAAATATTCTTTAAAAAATCCACGTCTTTTTTGGACCATTGAAAAAATACTCTTTAAAAAATTCACGTCTTTTTTGGACCATTGAACAAATATTCTTTAAAAAATCCGCGCCTATTTTTGGAGCATTGAAAAAATATTCTTTAAAAAATCCACGCCTATTTTTGGAGCATTGAAAAAATATTCTTTAAAAAATCCACGCCTTTTTTGGACCATTGAAAAAATATTCTTTAAAAAACCACTCCTTTGTTGGTCCTTGATTTTTTTTAATCCACGCCTTAGTTGGACCTTTGAAAGACTTTTCTTTAAAAATCTACGCCTTTGTTGGACCTTTGAAAAAATATTCTTTAAAAAATCCACGCCTTGGTTGGATCTTGTAAAAATATTCTTTTAAAAAATCCACGCCTTGGTTGGATCTTTGTAAAAATATTCTTTAAAAAATCTAAAACAAATTGTTAGCCCTTGAAAAAAAAATATTCTTTAAAAATTCACCCCTTGAAAAAAATATTCTTTAAAAATCCACGCTTTGCGTTGGACCTTTGAAAAACGTTTCTTTAAAAATCCACGCTTTGCGTTGGACCTTTGAAAAACGTTTCTTTAAAAATCCACGCCTTTGTTGGACCTTTCAAAAAATATTCTTTAAAAATCCACGCCTTTGTTGGACCTTTCAAAAAATATTCTTTAAAAATCCACGCCTTGCTTGGATATTTGTAAAAATATTCTTAAAAAAATTGTTGGACCTTGAAAAAAATATTCTTTAAAAAAAATCCACCACTTGTTGTTGGACCTTGAAAAAATATTCTTTAAAAAAATCCACCCCTTGTTGTTGGTCCTTGAAAAAATATTCTTTAAAAAATCTACGCCTTGTTGTTGGACCTTGAAAAAATATTCTTTAAAAAATCTTCGCCTTGGTTGGACCTTTGAAAAAATATTCTTTAAAAAATCCACGCCTTGGTTGGACCTTTAAAAAATTTTCTTTAAAAATCTAAATATTTCCAGGAAATCCTCAATTTTTTGGAACCTTGAAATAAATATCATTTGTTGGATTCTACAGTCGAAGGTCATCGAAAACATTGTCAATCACAATAAATAAGAATTAAAATATTTATAAATTATCACATTTTAAATTCCCCCTTAATAAACCATCTAATATAATATTTTTATAATCAAAATTATTGAAATATGTTTATAATCCCTTGTACCCTTCAATATCAACGGAAGTCTATTAAGCCCAATGGGAAATTAGAAGCAAAAAACGATCTATAATTTCATAAATTTGGTTCCGAAAAAAAACCCACACACATTAAAAAAAGAAAAACTCCACACGCACATAAAAAACAAACACATCACGTGTCGATTTTTTTACATCATTTCCCCAGCAAACCTACAGACAGACATTCATACATATTTGTTGCTTTAACATAAATGTTTTAATGACATCGTCAACATAATCACAGCAACAGTGGCTGGCTGGATGACTGTCTGTCTAATGGGACATCATTTGTATGGCCATTCAAATCAGCCATCACCGTTGATGAACATTCTCCGAACATCACTGGGTTAATACTACGAATATCCCCAAAACAAATGTCAAGTACAATCGATAAACACATCCTTTGATACCCAACTAATGCCAAATACTTTGAAAGTTGCACGTACAAACAATTGAAATAAAAATAAAACATCGAACGAAACAAACAGTCGAAGAATAAATACTCACACATTCAGACACACACACACACCAACACTTCCATTGTAGCGTGTCTCCTCCGCTGTTGTAAATGGCCACATCTTATATGTAAATATGAAGAAAAAAAGATGTGGAGCAGAAAAGTTCCCATCCGCTCCAATATTTTTTTAAGGTAGATGTTCTTGTGGGACCCATAGATGATGCCTTGCATGCATTTATATGAATGTACATCCGCCTATCTATTGGATGGGAGTGTGTGGACAAATTCTTTTTTTATTTGAAAGAAATGCACAAGTTTTTTCTTCCTCTTATGTCACAAAAACTGTGTGCTCTCACACAAGAAGACCTAAAATGCATTCATGCGAATGGTATATTTTGTGGCAGGTGTTAGTTATGGGTTTTGTTTAAAATAATAGGAAATGTGACCTAAGGTCTGGGACATAAATGGTCGGAGAAGAATTTAGAGCGACATTTTTAATATTAAAAAAAACACGCCCTTGTTGGACCTTTGAAAAAATATTCTTTAAAAATCCACGCCTTTGTTGGACCTTTAAAAAAATATTCTTTGAAAATCCAACCCTTTGTTGGACCTTTGAAAAAATATTCTTTAAAAATCCACGCCTTTGTTGGACCTTTAAAAAAATATTCTTTGAAAATCCACCCCTTTGTTGGACCTTTGAAAAAATATTCTTTAAAAGTCCACGCCTTTGTTGGACTTTTGAAGAAATAATCTTTAAAAAATCCACACCATTGTTGGACATTTGAAAAAATATTCTTTAAAAAATTCACGCCTTTGTTGGACATTTGAAAAAATATTCTTTAAAAAATCCACGCCTTTGTTGGACATTTTAAAAAATATTCTTTAAAAAATCCACGCCTTTGTTGGGCATTTGAAGAAATATTCTTTATTGACCATCTTTAAAAAATCCACGCCTTTGTTGGACCATTGACCATCTTTAAAAAATCCACGCCTTTGTTGGGCATTTGAAGAAATATTCTTTATTGACCATCTTTAAAAAATCCACGCCTTTGTTGGACCATTGACCATCTTTAAAAAATCCACGCCTTTGTTGGACCATTGACCATCTTTAAAAAATCCACGCCTTTGTTGGGCATTTGAAGAAATATTCTTTATTGACCATCTTTAAAAAATCCACGCCTTTGTTGGACCATTGACCATCTTTAAAAAATCCACGCCTTTGTTGGACCATTGACCATCTTTAAAAAATCCACGCCTTTGTTGGACCATTGACCATCTTTAAAAAATCCACGCCTTTGTTGGACCATTGACCATCTTTAAAAAATCCACGCCTTTGTTGGACCATTGACCATCTTTAAAAAATCCACGCCTTTGTTGGACCATTGACCATCTTTAAAAAATCCACGCCTTTGTTGGACCATTGACCATCTTTAAAAAATCCACGCCTTTGTTGGACCATTGACCATCTTTAAAAAATCCACGCCTTTGTTGGACCAAATCCACGCCTTTGTTGGACCATTGACCATCTTTAAAAAATCCACGCCTTTGTTGGACCATTGACCATCTTTAAAAAATCCACGCCTTTGTTGGACCATTGACCATCTTTAAAAAATCCACGCCTTTGTTGGACCATTGACCATCTTTAAAAAATCCACGCCTTTGTTGGACCATTGACCATCTTTAAAAAATCCACGCCTTTGTTGGACCATTGACCATCTTTAAAAAATCCACGCCTTTGTTGGACCATTGACCATCTTTAAAAAATCCACGCCTTTGTTGGACCATTGACCATCTTTAAAAAATCCACGCCTTTGTTGGACCATTGACCATCTTTAAAAAATCCACGCCTTTGTTGGACCATTGACCATCTTTAAAAAATCCACGCCTTTGTTGGACCATTGACCATCTTTAAAAAATCCACGCCTTTTTTGGACCTTTGGAGAAATAATCTTTAAAAATCCACGCCTTCGTTGGACCTTTGAAAAAATATTCTTTAAAAATCCACGCCTTTGTTGGACCTTTGAAGAAATAATCTTTGAAAAATCCACGCCTTTGTTGGACCTTTGAAGAAATAATCTTTAAAAAATCCACGCCTTTGTTGGACCTTTAAAGAAATAATCTTTAAAAAAATCCACGTCTTTGTTGGACCTTAGAAGAAATATTCTTTAAAAAATCCAAGCCTTTTTGGGCCCCTTGAAAGAATATTCTTTAAAAAATCCAAGCCTTTTTGGGCCCCTTGAAAGAATATTCTTTAAAAAATCCAAGCCTTTTTGGGCCCCTTGAAAGAATATTCTTTAAAAAATCCACGCCTTTGTTGGACCATTGAAGAAATAATCTTTAAAAAATCCACGCCTTTGTTGGACCTTTGAAAAAATATTCTTTAAAAATCCACGCCTTCGTTGGACCTTTGAAAAAATATTCTTTAAAAATCCACGCCTTCGTTGGACCTTTGAAAAAATATTCTTTAAAAATCCACGCCTTGGTTGGATCTCTGAAAAATACTCTTCAAAAAATCCACGCTTTGGCTGGACCCTTGAAAAACATTGTTAAAAAATCCACGCCGTCGCTGGACCCTTGAAGAAATATTTATGAAATTATCACTCCTGCTTTATACCCTTGAAAAATATGCCTAAAAATCCACGCCTTTTTGGACCCTTCAAATGTTATCCAATTATTTGAAGACTGGTTATTAACACCAATTCCTGACCTCTCCAGTTTCCCTTTTTTCCAACATTCAATATTGATATGTTTTAACAAAAATGAAAAATATTGACTGCATTTATTATTTCAAAATTTAAAAAAGAAGAAAAAAACATAAAACATTCACACAAAATGTCCACTAATAAACCTACAAAACAGTTCTGCTCCTCCAAACGTGAAGGCCAGGCACACATGTACGGAACAACAACGGATGCACAGTTCAGTACTAATCCATACTTAATCCACGGACATGACGAAATGAAATACGATGTCTGACGTATCCAACAAAATAATACAACAACAACAACAAAAAGTACACATATAGCACTTCCAATGAGTTTCTTTAATTCCACACTGAAGAGGATGCATATGCCTGTGTATATTTGAGTGAGAGTGTGTGTAGTCATTCTTCCACTTCCATTTAGTTTTCGGGAGCACACACTTCATTTGTTTTCGTGGTTCCTCTTAAGGAATTTTTGTTCATTTCCGTGAGGGGTGGAGGGGGCGAATAAACACCCGGTTAGGCATTTGTGAAGTGTCACAGCATCATCGATATGCAGCAGTTGTGCATTATCGTTCGGTGTGTAGGGGATATTTTTATATTACACTGATGCTGTGATGCTGGTATAGGGGGTTTTAGGGATTGGCATGGTGGGGCAAGACAGATTTCGTCCAAATTATGTTCACAACGATGTTTGGTGTTAATATCGGAAATTTTAAGGCTTATTAACTTCGAAAGATTGTATCTTGCACACAAGGTCACAGGAAAATAAATGTAAATAGAGTTATTGAAGCCTAAAATATGAATTACACTGGGAAAAGGACAAAAAGGAAATGAATCATTTATGTAAGATGGAGTCTTTATACCCTATGTAGTGGCTGTTTGGGTAGTTAGTAATACAATCAAATAATTCTATTCGATATGGGTCTAATTCAGTTAAAGAATTTCTTTGAGAAATATGAAAGCCAAAGTCGGTGTGAATTCTTAAACTTAAGGTGTGAATTCTTTGTTCTAAAGGTGTGGATTTTTAAAAAATATGTTTGAGGCAGTATCGAGGAATTTCTTTGAGGGATTATCAAAGGCGTTTTTTAAAGAATATCGTTGAGGGATCATCAAATGGATTGTTTTTTTTTTTTAAATTGTTTGAGAGACTATCAAAGCTAAAGGCGTGGATTTTTTAAGAATTTCTTTAAGGGACTACAAAGCCAAAGGCGTAGAGTTTCGAAAGAATGTCTTTCAGGGGCTATCAAAGCTAGATATGTGGATCATTTAGCGGTTGGCCTTTCTTAGAGAATTTTTTTTGAGGGCCAAAAAATGTTTTAAGCAATTTCGTTGAGGGATCATCAAATGGGCTTAAGAATTCTTCTGAGATACTATCAAAGCTAAAGGCGTGGATTTTTGAACGAATTTCTTTGAGGGACTATCAAAGCCAAAGGCGTGGAGTGTTTAAAGAACTTCTTTGATGGACTATCAAAGCCAAAATATTGTAATTCCATTTCAGTTGGAAAAATGAGCTTATAACTTCCATATAAATGAAATCGGTCGGACCCCTTACATGAGGGATATTTCATATAATGATATTTTTTTATTTTTATAAGATAAATCAAAAAGCCAACATACAGGAAATGCGGAACGAGGAACGAAAATGGTAGTACGGGGCCATTATATGAGGGTTATGTCAAATTATATAATTTTTTTACGGAAGTGAGTAAATTTTGACAAATCACAGAATTTAGAGAATTTAAAGAAGGACCTAATCTTTTTATAATGGCTATGTCAAAATTGAAAAGGCCTGTCTTCCTCTGATAGGATTAATTTCCAAATGACAGATTTTTTATTTGGAAAATTAAATTATGATTATCAAATGACCTTAAGTCGGTCAATGTTCTTATATTTCACAGGCCGGGCGGTCGGGCTATTATATAGGAGCAAAAACGCCAATAGATAAACTAATTTGCTGCCAGGAGGTTTTTTTCAACAATTTTGAATCATATGGGGGGGTTGGAAAATGAGACTAGGATCATCAAAATACCTTTATATGGAGCCATATTGAGACACTCCTGCGAAGATGAAATGACAAGGCATAGTTCTTTGGTTTCCACGGATTAGAGATGCCTTCCATTCTGTAAAACCCCCATATGATACATTTTAACTGCATCAGTTGAACAGCGCAACTAGACTGAACGTTTATACGGACCTAAGTTAAATGTCTGTTTCGTCTTCAGAAACTCGAAATTGCAGATTGAAAGATGTCAATAAATTGATACCTAAAATGGGACGAGACCTATATTGTTATGTATTGATAATTTTCTGCGAGGAATTTTTTTAGCCACTTGTGTATCCTCCAGGAACCCGAAACGGAAAATACATACATCTCTGCTTCTAAACCCTACTAAATACTTAAAATGTGTAGACACCGTTATATCGAGACTATGTCAAAACCTGAACAGATATATCCATTATATAATCATAGCCTTAAACCCAATGAGAGAACGTAAACTTTGATATGATCAAAATTTTACATTTTTAAATATAAATGCTATCAAATTTTCAAAAAGGATATATTTGGATAAAATTTTGAGGAATCATTATTGAGGTAATGGTTTTATTTTACTCGTAATTGAACAAAATATTATAAATATTTCCCTTATATATAATTAAAGTTTTAAAGTTATTACCTACGTAGATCAATAACCGTATCAATAACCCATTGAAATATTGCGCGGTAATTAATTCAAAATGGGACTGTCATGCTTTTTTGTTTTAAATTAGTCTATACGGATCTGTAGAATGTAGGTAGGAATTCAAAATTATATTTACATTAAAAGAATACATAAAGTTGTGGAAAAACAAATTCATTAGGCCGGCATGTAATCAGTCGTAACATCGCCCGGGAGCAAAAAATCGACCATAAACTGTTTTTTAACCATTTACACAAAGCTGGATTCAAAAAAAAATCGATGTTTGGGTGCCACACCAATTAACAGAAAAAATAGGATGGATCGAATTTCCATCTGCGAAGCCTTCGCCAAACGATATGAGATAGACCTACTTCATAAGACTGGAGATGAGAAATGGATCACATATGATAACCCTGAACGAAAACAATCGTGGGCAAACCAGGAGAACAACAGTAAAGTTCTGCTATGCATTTGGTGGGACTGGAAGGGGATTACCTATTATGATCTGCTTCCATATGGCCAAATGCTAAATTCTGATCTCTACTGTCAACAACTGGACCGTTTGAAGAAAGCAGTTAACCGACCAGAATTGGCCAACAGGAGTGGTGTCGTCTTCCACCAGGACAACGCTAGGCCACACACATCTACAGTCGTTTTCACGACAGAGGTATATACGATCCGAAGTCTTACTCGACCAACGTCTGTCACTTCAGCCCATTGTTTAAAACAATAGGACGGCTACAGTAACAACGACACATCTACAGTAACTCGCCAGAAACTTCGGGAGCTTGTTGGGAATCTTCTTTTTTCATATTTTTCTTGTATTGCAAAATGGCTTTAAGGATAAAAAAATTGTTATCTAGCAAGGATTTTGAAAATCAACTACTAGAATTTTTTGCAAATAGAAAGCAGAACTTCTATGAAAGAGGCCTTATGAAGTTACCTTTAAAATGGCGACAATTCGTACAACAAAACGGTGCATATTTGGCCCAAATCGGACATTCCGAAGCATGTTAAATAAAGTCCTATAGTTCATATAAAAATAATGGATTTCTTTTTCCCCAACCTAATATATTAAAATCTACGTTTAAGTTCTAAAACAATTATAGTAATTTCGTTGTAGCATTCGAATGGGTTCAACTTTGTTAATTAATTTTTATAGGGATCTTATTTAGGTATTTCCCAACCTCTCTGCAAAATTGTGTAAACCTAGACAACATGAGCCCATCAGGTTGGTTCGTAAAATTCGGAAACTACCTTGGTTTTTTCTTTGATATAAAGCAATTAAAATGTCGAATTTTTATCCCAAGTGTCTTTGGACCAATTCTGTCTCAATCAGTTTATGGTTCCAATTCTGATGGTCAATCTCATATGAAACTAGTTTAGAATACGAGTTGATGCCAAATTTGCAGATGGGATCCAACAGTCCACCACCTCTGATAGCTCTTCCACGAAGCTTCATATATTCTTTAGAAATTCCAGCAGGAATATCGGAACTGGGACTTTTTATTGGAGAACCGAAATTTCACTTCGCCTGCCAGATCATAGTACGGTCCAAAATTTAAAATTATTCTGTAAACTATAAAATCCGTAAAAAAATTTCTCACGACTCGGGTTTGTTCGAATCATATGAGTCACACACATAGGCAATGAGATATCCACTCTACTGTCCTATCCACTATAGACGTGAATAATGTCAAACCGAGGGAAGTAGAAGGTTTCGACCGCCATTCTTCTTCTGGAACATCTCACAAATGATATATGGGCATTTCCGGCAAAAGGTAAACCAAAGTCGAAGAATTAGTTTCTTTAATTGTGCTTAAATACGTAAAGTAAGGGCAAAAAATACAAAGAAATACAGAGACTGCAAATCAAAAATGACGCGTAAGTGGCCGAGAAACATACTTCGCAAATAAAGGATATGCCAAATTTTTAATTTTTGAAAGTGCAATAACCGTGCGTGATATCTCTTATTCATGTAAAGAATATTAAAAGTTCAAAATATTCAAACAATTCGTAGAGTTTCCCCATTATTGGTAATGATGTCAAAAGTCATGTATATTATACGTGAGTTTGTGGCTTTTATCTCAAAAGTTAAAAACCGGAGGCTCTCAATTTTTTTACGTGTAAGTGACTGCGGAATTGCCCATATATATTGAAAAATATGTACAGCTTATGTAAAGCGAATGTAATATGATATTTGATATAAAATGTTGAAAATCGTAATATTCTTACCTTGCCCATGTTAAATCCGAACATAGCCTTATGTCGTACCAATCCTTCTGGTACATCCCCCACAGAGGTCTACTCTATGAGAATACAAAGAGTGTGGCGAATAGGGGTATTACTTGGTATCAATTATCATCTGTATGAGTTCAGCTCACCGTTTTGAATTAGGCGTTGCGCTAAATATCTTCATCAAATCTTAGTAATAGTTTGGACAGGTATGTTTGACCCCCAAAAGTTGGACTCTGAAAAACTGTACAACAAACAATTCAAATTTCAGGATAAATTTATAATATTCTATATAATATTCATCAGATCGATTTAGCCATAACTGTCTGTTTTTAGAACTCCCGATAGAGCTTTGAAATTTTGCTCATTATTCCCAACATATCCGTCCCATTTTCGAGATTATGCCAACATTTTGATATAGCCTCATTTTTAGTATTGTGAATATTTAGTCGAATATTTTAATCGAAGTGCTAGCATTCCAAGTTCTTGATGGGTATGCATATTAGATTCATGGCTTTCCACTAAAACAATTTGACATTGCATGTTCCTCAAGAAGCGAAATTTTTTTTCAAAAATGTAACATGGTTCAATTTTTTTTACAAAAATCCCCATACGAAGTTCCACTTCATGTTCGGAATATTTCTAACCCACATTCCAACATGAGTACCTTTAATTTTATATTTCATTTTATCGGAGAATAAACATCTTGACAGACAATTTACAACACCTTCTGGTGGAGGGTACAAAAAGTCCGTGTCATTTTTGCTAATTTTGTGATCATTTCGACTTGCCCTTTATAAAAAATCATTATATGTATGTATAGAGAAGTTCGACTGTATATATACTTTAGAACTAAGATGTGATTCGAAAAGCGTCATTTGTGTATATTATTTCTTACTTTTTAGATCGCATATTTCTTCATATATTTATATCGCTTCTTGATCTCACCTCAAAGCAAAAAAAAAACCTCTTTTTTCAATGAACTTGATTGGCCGTTTTTAAAATGACGAAACCAAAAAAAAAAAAACATATATCAACTTTCACCCAAGTCGTTACACACATACTTTTCCAAATAGGGAAAAATGAGAAAATCACAAAAAGGACACATCCCATATGTAACGATATATTCACAATCTTTCATTTTGTTTGTCCCTTTGAAGAAAAAAGAAACAAGAAAATGTCACTTACTTTTCGAAAATTGGCATTTGGTTTCATTATTTGCTATAACTGGTTTACAAAACTTCATTGAAGTAACCTTTTCTCTTCTTGTTGTCCTTTCTTTACATTTCGTAGATTTTTCTTTGTCATTTCACGAGTGGGTGAATAAATGAACGAACGAATGGATAGATGGATATATCAATGAATGTTTGTGTGATTGTTAGCCACTACTAACTGGATACGTTTTTTTGTTTTTTTTTTTCATTTCAGATTTTTTGGCAGTGATTTCATCAAACAAATCCTGTAAGTGACTTTTAAATCCATATGTGTTATTTTACAAAATTTGTTGTTGTCGTAGAAAGTATATGTATGTAAGTTTGTGTGTATGTAGATCAATATTGTTAAATACATTGGGCGTCATGTATTACCAAATGTCCTGACCATTATTTATCTTTGATATTGAATCTTTAATAAAAACAGATAAAATAAGAGTTAGATAATAAGATCAAGAGTTTCATCAGACGGTTTGTCTTAGAACTACAAAAAAACTATTTATAAAAATGGACTATTTGCAGCATACATCCATACTTACTTTTTTTGCAAGTTACACGAATGAAAATGTGGCATGTGATGTTTCGAAGTCTCTACTCTGTAAAATTTTCTCAGGAGTATAATAACCAACGCTAAGTACAAATTTACCTTTGCAACCAAATGCCATCAATGGGCAATACCTTTATGTACCCCTTTGTGTGGGGGCTATATAAATAGGTTGTACAGTAGAAAATCTATATATACAGTAGAAATTCTATAAAACTAACCAACATTATGCAAAAAAAACTTGGACTTATGGACTGTTCCGTTTGAGCAACGTGGGGTGGTCAATTGTGAGTGGTGCTCCACAATTTGTTACCTAAAGCCAAAACTGAAGTCAAAAAGAATTCGAGTACAATTTTGACGATGATGTTTAAGCGTTCAAAACTCACATTTTGGAAATGTCTCAATCGGAGTGGATAAAATACTACGACAATTTGAGCACATGAAAAAAATTTATATAACGGGAGAATACAGTATATATGTAGCGATGTAGCCATGTGCGTTTGCATGTTAAACTCACGCAATATTTAAATACTTAGGCATTTGACACATCATTACTTCTTCGATGTATCGCATTGAAAATGACAAACATCGATCCACGTTTTGGTTTAGGATCCCTATAGCGATGCCGACCCTTTTTCTGCATTTTTAATGTTTTAGGGTCATTTTCCTACCGCAGTACATGTACTTTGGCATTCTAGGTTCTTGGAATCTATATCGAAATATAGGTAAATTTTTAAATATATATAACTCTAATATAAGGATTCAAACGCTGACCTGTTTTTAAACCTGTATTTTTTCTGTAATATATTTCTTGCCTGGAGACCCGATACAGTATAAACATTCTTGATAAATGGACATGGCAAAATGTCCGTCTTGCCTGGAGACCCGATAAAGTATGAGCATTCTTGATAGTGAAAAACTTATTCGAAACCATTTTCGATATAGATCCATGTTTTTAAGTTCCGCTCTTTTTGGAATTTTTAAAGCTTTATTCTAGGTTCATGGAGGGTGAAGAACTTATTTTCAGAGATTTGTCAATATAGGACCCAAATAAAGATCCAATCCTATCTCGGCCTTATTAAGGATTTAACTGCATTTTTCCAAATTTTACCTATAATTTGAAATTCCAGGTTCTTGGAATTCCATATTTTCCGAAATTGTATATAAACCTTAAGCCCATGTTTGGCATTATGTAGGGGAAAATGAAATCCATTATTTTTGTATGAACTATAGGACTTTATTTAACATGCTTCGGAATGTCCGATTTGGGCCAAATATGCACCGTCATACCTGTCATTTTAAAGGTAACTTCATAATGCCTCTCTCATCGAAGTCCTGCTCCCTATTTGCAAAACAAAAAACTCTAGTAGCCGATTTTCAAACCCCTCCCTAGATACCAATTTTTTATCATTAAAGAAATTTTGCAATGCAAGGAAAATATGATAATCGCTTGGTGCCAAGTCCGGACTGTATGGCGGATGCATTTAAACTTCCCAACCAAGCTCCCGAAGTTTCTGGTGACTTACTGTAGATGTTTGTGTCCTAGTGTTGTCATGGTGGAAAACGACACCTCTGCTGTTGGCCAATTCTGGCCGTTTCTGGTCAATTGCTTTCTTTAAACGACATAGTTGTTGACAGTACATATCAGAATATTTCGTTTGGCAACTCATAATAAATAATCCTCTTCCAGTCTTACCGAATGCATAGCAGAAACTTCCTGGTCGTTAGCCCTGGTTTGGCCACCGTTTGGCCACCACCACGATCGTTTTCGCACAGGGTTGTCGTATATGATCCATTTCTCATCTCCAGTCACCATCCGTTCAAGAAATGTGTCTATCTCATCCCGTTTGATCAAGGCTTCGCAGATGAAAATTCAATCCATCCTATTTTTTTCTGTTAGTTGGTGTGTCACCCGAATATCGAGCTTCTTTTTGAATCCAGATTTGTGTAAGTGTTTTAAAACAGTTTTATGGTCGATTTTTAGCTCCTGGGTGATGTTACGACTGCTAACATGCTGGTCAACTTATATAAATTCTACGATTTTATCGACATTTTCGACAACCGGCCTAATGGATTTCTTTTACCCCAACATAATATATATTCGAAGTAGGGGCATGTTTTAAGATATTTCCTTATAAAGATCCCGTCCCATTTTAGGTTTGCACCGAAGTGGCAGTGAATTGCCATTTTGGTTGCATGGAGGGTGAAAAAAACGTATTCACAGAAAATGTTTAAAATATATGGAGGGTGGAGGGTTCCCTCTCCATTTGTATGTATATTAAATTTGTCATACCTTTTCCAACACATCGGATCAGAATATATATTCTAAGTCGATTCTAAGTCCGTCTGTTGAAATCTCGATAGAGATGGCCATATTTAAAATTGTGCTCTGAAATTTTGCATAGAAAAATTTTGCTAAACAAAAAATCACAACTTTTAGTATTAAGTTATTAATATTGACTCAAGTCGTTATTGTGGGAATTTTTGGACACGTTTTTCAACCGAATTGAATGTATTTTGATATTTTGTATTCTCATTGGCTTTCAAATCTCACTACCAAAAATTATAATTATCAATCCCCGTTTTGGTATAGCCCGATTTAACTATAACACCACCATTAAGTATTTTGAGAATGTAAATCACGTATAATAGTTTTCGGTATGTTAAAGGTCCTATCACAACATGAGTTTTCTCCTAGGAGTCCCATTAATTGTATACTTATGGTTGTGGGGCCGAACTTATTTATTATACATTTATGTTTTTAAATTAGAAATAATTTCTGCGAACTTCTGACTGTCTTGCTCAAAAAAGCATAGTCGTCCCCCAAGGAACGTACAGCTCTCGAAATAAAAGGTATTATTACACTGTTCCAGAACTTGAAACAATCATCTCTTAATCAAAATAGTTTTCGATTTTCCCTTTATAAAGTTGAAACGTTTATATAATTTGTTGAGCACCAAAACAAAAAATATTTTTCAATAATTATAACCCCTTCCCTATGATTCATAGCCAACATTAAAGTCCATATATTACGAAACGTCTTTATTCGATAATGTTCATTATTCCCTCTCCTTCATAGACCCAATATTTTGACTTCAAGTCATTTTTTGATATATACCACCGTAAAATAACCTTCATAGGAAAGAGACTGTCTGCAATTTGAATCATTTATGTGACAAGGATACTAATTAATAAATGTTGTAACAAACAGAAACAAAAAACTCTGGTCACACCACACATACATTCAAGCACTTAAGATGATGTCGAACAAAGTTTTCTTTGTTCTTTTTTCTATTTGGGAGCCGTGCCATAGAAAAATTATAAATGACATAGTATGATGATAAAAAAGGAAGAGAAGAAAACCAAGAAACAAAAAAAACGACTCCATCCAAAATGAATAAATGCAAAAGATACACAATATCGATTTAAATTAATTTTTGTTAGAGGATGCTCAAAACGTAAATCCCCCATTACCGTAAAGTACTCACTCGCTTACCAGGCTGGCTGGGTCTGGCTGCCGGGCTGACTGTTTTGGTTGGTAGTCTGTTCGGTTGGTAGTCTGTGTCGCTGCCTTCTGCTGGTAGCCAGAAAATAAAATGGATGTTTGATTGTTTGTTGGCTGGCTGGTTGTTTGCTTGGTTATTCCTGGACATGGCTCCCAAAGTCGAACAACCGAAAAATGTATCAAAACAAATGGTAACGTAAAGAAGAAAAAAACTATTTGTCCTCTTAAGGTAAGGGAGTTATGTGTGTGTGTGCGACATGTTGCTAGACAAACAAATTAAGAGTGGCTATGACAGTGCCTTAAGTAACCATCCGTCGCCAAACCGAAGGCAATGGCAGAACATTTTTGTTCCGCTAAAATAAATAAAAAAAATCTTTAACAGAAAGTCGAAGAAGAAGACGACGCAGAAAAAACCTGCATTCTAAAAAAATTAAGATATATTTTTGGAGAACAGCAAAGACCTGTGGCACAGTTGCCACAGTAGCAAGTCCTCCTCGAAGTCGGAAAAAATATGATTTAAAAGTGTTCGGTTTTTTTTCACGCAAAGGAAAAGCTGGTTTGCTCCGCTCAATGGTTATTTGTGCAAAACATAAGTTTTGCTTGAGGTACGATTTATGCGCGGCACGTGGAAACTCCAAAAACGACATGAAATGTACCAAATAAACAACAACAACAACCCAACCAGCAGCAGAAGCAATTCATTTGTGTGTGTCTAGTACAATTGTTAAGTTCATCAATTTCAAAGGCACACAGTGAATGCTCCACACTCCCTCAAATACAATGGCTCTACAACTACAATTCACACACACCCACTGCTGCCTTCCAAACAAAGAAAAAACAACAACGAAACAAAAACAAAACAACAGCAGCAGAACAGTAACTGCACTCATTCATACACTCTCCGACCATACACAACAATACACAGTTAAATACATTTCACATTTCATTGAAAAGTAAACATAAACAGAGTTCGGTTCTACTCGTTACTCGTTGCTAATCGGCTCCGCCCCACCAACAAATACAAACAATTCTTAACGACTCAACGAATCGTAAAAGAAGGAGTGACTTGTTGGCAAAGGCAAAGTTAACTGTAAGGATCTCACACAAACACTGTCTTCTCTGCTCTCCTTCCAAGAGTAAATGTGTGTGTGCGTGCGTATGTAACAATCACACAATTTCCCCTATTTGCATTGCTTGTAAACTGCAATTGACTTCTTTGGGACAATATTTATATGTACGTATGTATGTCTCCCTGTCGGCACAAAATGTTTTGGGACAAAAATCCTGACTCCGTTGGTTGGTATGTGTGTGTGCATTTTTTGTGCGTACTCTAGCGTTATGTATTTTTATTCAAACATCTGTTTTTAGAATTTAATGTCACCACGAATTTCTTTGGTTGCCTCTTTTGGCTGGCTGGCTGACTGGCTGTATGTGTCCATATGTTTTGTCACCTAAAAACAAAACGACCACAAAAACAGGAACAACAACAACATCGCACACACACAGTAGCCGAGTCATGTCCATGTTTGTTGGTTGGTGCCACTGCCGTTGTTGCTTGTTTTTTCTTCTCTTCTTGCACAATGTCGCCTTACCGGTGTATTTGTATTTGTTTTAAAAAAGGATAAATTCTATAATTTATGATGGCAGTATGAATGTTACCACCAAAACAAAACGGCACACACAAATGTGGGTTAACTGTTGTTATGGTGTGTTCATTGCATTGCATTATTGTTGCTATTATTATTATCATCATCATGATCGTCGTCGTCGTCGTCATTGTCATCATCGGCTGGAGTCATCATTGTTAATATTGGTGTTTGTTGTGCCACAATTATGGTTTGTTGAATTGCTACTGGGCAACTGCGCCTCTGTCTGTTTGTTTTTTTGTTTATGGTTGTGGCAGTGACAAATGTGTTATGATTGAATTGTTTTGTTACCTTGTCTCAATAAAAAAAAAACAAAATATAATAAAAAGAAGGGCCAAAATTGTAGTAAATTAAAGAAATCTGAATAGATAAATAGAATTTTTTTTATTAAATGATGTGTAAGGTTTTCATTATTTGAAAATATTTGAAATTAACAGCATTACTGTGGTTATGGTTTGATTATATGAACTAAAATAATTAATCCAGGATTTATTGAAAGGCAAATGATTTTGGAAATAGTGAATAAAATGATAAAATAAAATAGTATTTAGATTGTTTTAGAATGTTTTTACAAAAAGTCATTAAAAAAAATGGATCCAAAGGATATTAATAATATAAACCCCATATATTATTAATATCTTGTTTGGCAAATTGCTTAGAAGATTTCAAAATGAGATCCCTGCATTTTTATTGTGAACTAGGATGAAGACCACACCAGGAAAATCAGTTTCAACCCCTCATGTAGTAACCTCGCCACCTCCTCCGTTGTTTATTTTGAATTGGTTGTAATTGGGTACTTTGAGTTTCCCAATGGGTAACAACTGTCCCTGCCAAAACTCGTCGTTATAGGTTCACTTTTTAGGATAGCCCCAATATAACGGTACTCCCCATTATTTAGATTTTGAGGAGTATGGACAAGTTTTTCAACCCAAGTAGCAGATATGCTTGTGTTTCTTACTGGGTAGAAAATCAGTCTTATGTTAGAATATCTCACATATAACTGTACCCTCAATAAATCGGTATTGAAGCTTTCTGGCATGTATTTTCCTAAATATCAGCTCCTACTAAAAATCAACATTGGTCCCATTTTTAGGGTAGCCATATAAAAAGCCACTGCCAAAAATTATCAATATCCCCCACTATTCGGTATTTTGAGGGTTTTTCAACAGAATGGTCTATAATTTAATTTTTCAGCTTCAAAAGGGAGTGTCAAATCTTCCTACATACTGCAGGAATATGCATTAAGTTTGAAAGCCTCATTGTAGCAACTATTTCAGATCCTACTAACGTTTTTAATAAACTCAGATAGTTTGGAGCATAGGTATGTGTCAAAAAAGTAGTAAAAGATGCAGAAGATATTTGAGATCGGTTGGTTAATAAAGTGGGATCTGGTGTGTCGTCTAGTAATGATGAAGATATCCCAAAGACAGACAATGTTAAAAGTTTTAATTTAATTTTTATTTCTTTGAGTTTTGCATGTAAGGGTTAACAAATCAACGTATCATTAATCTCGATGAAAAATGAAAAAAAAAAAACAGATTTAAAAAGTTTTGAATTTAAATTACAATGGACAATTGTAACTGCAAAGTCAACCTCTTTAAAATCACAAAATTGCCGCGATTTTTTCACGGAATTAGTTT